>NC_056748.1:178041586-178164045 GCF_019279795.1 Protopterus annectens
GTATGCAAGGTTTCCCCAAAAGAGTAGTCCTCAGGAGGAGAGGCTGAAGGAATAGATTCTTCAGCATCAGAATCCTCATAGGGGGGAAGTGAATATTCCTGATCAGAAGAGGAATCCGAGGAGATGGAAACCTGATCTGAAGAGTCATATGTCTCTTGCCTAGGCCTCTTATCAGGAGGGGGATGGGAACCGCTGATCAAGGTAATTAAGTCTTCGGCCATTTTGAGCATTTGTTTTTTGGGCATGGAGGCCTGTCCATGGGGCTGGTGAACTTGTTTCTTTGCCTTTAAAGGAGCTTTAATCTTTGCGTTTGATGCTGAAGATGGTTTAATATATAATTGTTCAGGTCTGAATACACCCTCAGAAGCCGATGTCTGCTCAGCGGCTCTGGACCCATCTGAGGGAATAGTCTCCGAGGCTCCAATACCTTGAGTTTCCAGCGGCCTGACCGACTCCACGTGGGAGTCGGTAGCGGCCTGTGACTCTAAAGTAGCGGGTGTCAGGGGCTGCAAAAGTGCCTCACTGAGAACCGGCGAACCAGCGACTGGCTTTGGAGAAGCTTCGTCAGTTTTGGACCTCTGTTGCCTGTCTTTTTGTTTTTGTGAACTCCGGTAGTCGGATGGCTATCCGACGACACTGTATAATTAAATCTGCGCCCAAAATAGCTTAATGCAAAATCGCACAGACGCTTTGGTTAAATCTAGCACAAAACCAACAACTTGAAACGTTGTGGTCAGGGCCTAGGCAAGGAATACAGTAAGAATGAAAGTCCTTATGAGGTATTTGTTTCCCACAAGAAATGCAATTATTAACTTTTTCTGACTTCGGTCTGGAGCAAGAAAAAAGTTTCCCCAACGGGGTATTTAGCTTTTAATGAAGATTTCGGATCTGAATCTCTTGCACGAAAATCTCAGGAGTCGGCTGACCGGCACTTGCGAACTGCTTCTGCTTCGGGCACCACGCAGCAAGAAAGACTGAAGAAAATGGCATCTGCTGCATGTTTTATACCCCTGACGTCAGGGAAGAGGAGACAGCAACAGACGCAGGACCCAAGACTTTGGAATTCAGGCCGACTGAGGGCAACCTGCCAGCAGGATTACCCCAAATGTAATGACTGCAACTGTGAAACATGAAGAACATCAAATACTGACTGGCTACAGAGGCTGTAACTGTCTGCAAGAAGACAGTAATATATTTAACATACGTACCATCAACACCACGGCACTGACCGTAATGGACAGACTCAAACAATTCTTCTCAGTCAAACTGTGTTCAAACAATAAACTTCAATCACTTTCTCATCTGGATTCTGAGGAGTGGAACAAGGACTGAAAAAAAAGCACGGTAGCTTAGGTCAAACTACGGTTGGTTTTAACTGTCATTTTCTACACACGTGTGACCTGCCAATGAACTCTGACCAAACTGAACTATTAAGTCAGTCAGGTAGGGGGGAGGCAGACCAATGCACCTGCTTAGTGGTGCTTGCAGTACATACAGCCCAGTCCCCAATCTGAAGTTGAACCCCCCCCCCACCCGCACAAGTGGAAGACGTCGAGGAAGCCAAGCAGCAGAGGCAAAGCACAAAAGTGCGAACTATTGGATCCTAATATCCAATTTTAAAAAGAAAAGAAATTGGCATTTCACTTATTTTTTTAATGCTTGCTACTTGCGAGCAAGCCAGGATGTACTTAAGAGTCATAGGATGCAAAAGTGGGGAAGTCGCCCCTTCCCCCTCACTCTGTGGTTCCAGCACCCATGCACAACACAGGGTGCTCAGTGCCAGAAACTCTGAGCATCAACCATCAGATTCAGGGACCACTCATGAGAAAGGAGATTGCTCCTGCTCAGACAGTCTACTAAGATGCTGGATGTTCCTGGGATGTGTGTTAAAATCAGAAACCGCTGAGACAAAATCATTCCCTGAAATACCTGCGTGGCCTCCCAACAGGGGTAAGAATGGGTCCCTCCTCATTTTTTTTCAGGTACCAGACCCACTGATATAGTCTGTCTCTGGACAGATATTACACCCTTGAGGAGAACGTCCTGAAAAGCCAGCAATGTAAGGAGGACCACCTTCCACTCCATTGATGTGCAGACAGGCCTCGGTAGTAGACCAGGTCCTCTGGTAGTTATCCCTTTAATTTATTTATTTTATTTATTAATTTATTTTACACTTGTTGACCGGGCTAGTCTAGCTGGATTTCATGTCCATTTTTAGTAGAGGCCCGGGGAGAAAAGCTCCACAATCAAAAGAAAAAAAAGACAAGAAACTTGTACCAAATAATAAGCACTTCAAAAAACAATGGTAGTAGGACAGCCAACACAAAATACATCAGGTGGACAAATTATAAACAAAGGAATACAAATAGAGTTATACAACATTTGGAGTCCTGATATCACAAGACATATAATGTTGAAAGTATTACAAAGAGGATTATCATTCAAAATAAAAATATATTTTTTTTTTAGTAGTTCAGTGGAATTGTTGAAGTTAAAATAGTCAGCTAGTACTATAGTAACGTAGTAAAGCAGTTGAGGTCAAAACAACAGGTGAGAAGCTGGAGGCAATAAAAGTTTCAGTCAGGGTTAGTTCAAAATGCAGCCACAACCCTAGAACAGAAGCATATGGTCATGAACATGGCCTGAAGAGGGGAAAGGAAGTACAGTTGTGTACACTTACCATAAATGTAGATGTTAAAGAGTGTATTCACTGTTGCAGTCATCACATTTGCGTTATCTGCCTGCATGTAGCCCTCAGCCGGCCTGAATACCAGAGTCTTGGATTCCCGTGTCAGATCCTTTCTCTTCTTCCATGACGTCAGGTCGTCAGGGGTATAAAACATGCAGCCGACGCCATTACATCAGTTTTTCTTACCCCAGATGTCAGGTGCCCCCACAATGGGATGCAATTATATGTTATGGTACAACTCCATCAAAAAGTAAATACACCAGAAAGCTTAAATACACCAAACAAGACATAGACCACACAGTCAGAGTGTCAAACAGTCACAGCCCTTAAGGCCAAACAAAATGCCAGACACACTTGTCATTGGTGATTCCATAGTCAGACACACTGACGTCCCGCTCACCAGACTGAGTAAAGAGAAGGTCACAGTAAGCTGCCTGTCAGGCGCCAGAATCCGCCACATAACGCAAGCACTCAGGTCTCTCAACAGCAGGTACAAGGCACGACTCAGTCATTGTCCACGCTGGTGTCAACGACCTGAGACGCACTCTCCTGGACTACATGAAAAGGGACATCGAGGAGCTCTCTGATTATGTAGCCCAGGCAGGTATGACCCTGACCTTGAGCAGTATCCTACCTTCACCTAGAATGATGCCACAATACAGTGATAAGATGATCAGCTTTAATAATTGGCTTAAATTCTGGTGTCATTCAAAGGGGATCCAATGTCTGTCTGCCTGGGATGACATGCTGGACAAGCCACGCTGCTTCCGCAAGGGACGGCTTGCACCTGTCACCCTGGGCTTCCGGATATTGGCAAAGGCTCTTGCCACCCCATAGTGCCTTTTTTAGGCAAGGCTCAAATTCTAAACCTACCACCCTAGAACACCAAAAAGAAAAAAACTAAGGGTAATGCTGCTCAATGCCAGAAGTCTCAATCTTAAGATGCACGACTGAGGCCCTTCTCAATATGGAGAACATCGATGTCTGTGCTGTGACAGAAACCTGGTTCAAGGCTCCTGAGAGCACCCCAGCACTAACAGGTTTCACCGCATATCATGCTCCGCCCCAAAATCTGACAACACCAAGAAAGGAGGGGGGTGTCCATATTCATAAAGGACACCCACACCTCAAGGTTGGTGGCAACGCATGATGCATCGGAGACCATCCAGGTGCAATTAACCATAGGCAAGACTGCTCTGCAATTTGTAGCATGTTACAGGCCACCCTCTCAAACTCAGGAACCTCACATGGCCTTCCTGAAAACATTGGAGGGGATAAATGTATCTCCAAACACCATCATACTAGGTGACTTTAACTACCCTAATATAGACTGGGAACACTACTCAAGCCCGAACACTCTAACCCCTGGAGTTCATAAACTCAAATGCCATGGAACAACTAGTCACCATCCCCACAAGAGGAGAAAACATACTTGATCTCATCATCACTTAACATGGGATCAAAATGTTCAACACCGAAGTATACCCTCACTGGTGAGATCAGATCATAAACTAATCTCGCTGGAGGTCCTCATCCCGCCCCACCTGAAACAAAAAGACCACAGTGAAAACTTCTCAAAAGCCGATTTCACACTTCTAAAACTAGTGTGGTCTCCCTTTAAGGCCCTGAGCCAGTGGTAAACATTACTCAAACTGCTGAATCACTTACAAATGCCTTCTACCAGCACCTACAGGACTGCATGGATCAGGCAATCCCAAACAAAACTAAGACTCTCTGTACTAAAGGCAAGCCGCAGTCTGGTGGACCCCAGCCATAAACAAGCTCTACAACAAAAGGAGGAAGCTACTACAAGATAGAGCAAAATCCTTGAAAGGTAAGACAACTTGATCATTATAAGTAAAAAACTAAGAGCTCTCATAAAATCATCCAAGGCAAATTTTGAGAGAAAATCGCCAAGGACTCTAAAGAGAATCATAAGGCCTTCTTTAGCTATGTTAGAAACCTAGGAGGAAACTCCCAGATATGCTCAGAATTAGTTCAAAATGATGTGAAAATTACTGAACCTACACACATTGCCAACATACTGGCTGACAGGTTCAGTGCAAACTTCTCCCCCCCCAAAAGGAGAGATATCTATTCCAGAGGATTGTAGCCCCCAAACATCTCCAACGCCCAGGTGAGAACTGCCCTCACTAAGGCTAAAACCCAGCATCCATGGGACCCGATGGTGTCCCCGGCTGTGTGCTTCATGAACTCAATGAGGAATTAAACCCACAGTTAGGACAGCTGTTTAATCTTAGCCTCACCTCAGGATACGCACTCCAAGGAGTGGCGCACGACTGTGGTCCCACTTCATAAGGGTGCCTCCACAGACCCTGGAAATTACCGCCCCATTAGCTTGACAAGCCTTATCTGCAAAGCCATGGAGAGGATCATAATGGAACTCATAAATAAAGACATAGGGAACTTGCAGACTTTGGATCCAACTCAGTTTGGCTTTGTCAAAGGCAGATCCTGCCTCTTAAACTTGGTTGACTTTTTCGAGACAGTCACCAAGGCCATTGATGAGGGAAAGGCAGTCCATACAGCCTACCTCGACCTGGCAAAGGCCTTCGACACAATACCCCACTCAGGTATCATCGAAAAACTCATCAGCTTGAATGTAAACCCATACATCACAAGATGGGTTGCAAACTGGCTAAGTGACAGAACCCACAGGGTCAGAGTTGCTGGAGCCATGTCAGACTCAAAGCCTGTCACAAGTGGTGTCCCACAGGGCTCAGTCCTGGGTCCACTCTGTTCGCATCTACTTTTCTGAAGTACAAGCAAACACAGGAGGGTTATGGCTGACAAAGTTTGCAGATGACTGCAAACTGGGCCATAGTCGAAAACACATCTGACACAGATATCCTCCAGAAGGGCCTCACAGAAATGGATAACTGGTGCCAGAGCCATGGCCTGAAGTTAAACGCCAAAAATGCATAGTCATACCCTTTGGGAAAAACAAGGCTACCCCTAGCTACCATATAGGTGGCAATCCACTGAGCACAGAAAAAGTCATCAGAGATCTGGCGACCCAGGTTGACAGTAGCCTTCGCTTGACACTCATGTTGCTAAAGTAGTTAGGAAAACCTTCTATATCACCCACCTGATCATGAAGGGATTCACATCTAGATCAAGGGAGGTCATCGTCCCTGTACTCATCACTTATTAGACCTATGATTGAGTACAATGCCCGTGGAATGTAACCGACCAAACATCTGCTGCAGCGTGAAAGGGCCCAAAAGTGCCTGACCAAAACGATAAAGCGTCTCCAAAATCTGTCTTATGCTGCCCGACTGAAAGAACTCCAGCTCTATTCAGTCTCATACCGCTTGCTCAGAGGTGACCTGTGCCTGACATATAAGGCCATGTCAAACCCAGATTTGATGAATATGCTTCACCTCAAAAATCTAGATCCCTCAGAACCACAAGGGCGGAGACTTAAACCTTGACACGGTTATAAATAGAACGTGCTGGAGGGACAGATTCATCACCCAGAGACTTCTATGCTGTGGAACAAAATCCCGGTACATGTGAGGCAGAGCACCTCTCTGGTCTTGTTCAAGAGGAATCTTGACCAATGGATGGGAGATTGCAGATATACCCCAGGGATTACTTCAGCGTCACTGCTTGACAGAGGCACAGCAAAATGATAGGCATAGTTTTTATTCAAACTAAAGGGGTGGCGAAAGCCACATAACTATGGGCTAGGCTTATAAATGCCCTTGGGCAGATAGCCTAGTATGAACCTATGAACCTATGAACCTAAGTCAAGGGGCTGGAGGGAGGGTAACCAGGACTGCAACAGTTAACACACTCAAACATCTACATTTATGGTAAGTGTACACAACTGTACTATGTACTTGATGTTTCACTGCTGCAGTCATCACATTTGGGTTGATTCCCAAAGCTAAGGAAGGGAGGAGGAAGTTAGAGAGCATTAGGGCCAGCTATTAAGCCCTGCAAGACTGCAGTGGCAAAACAGGCTCTGGATTTAGAAAAGATAGGCATGTGGTAATGCTTGGTGAAGGTATGTACAGAGCTCCAGGTAGCAGCTTCTAGGATGTCCCTGGTAGGGACTCCTCTGAGAAAGGCTGTAGAGGTAGATGCAGCCCTGGTGGAATGTGATCTTATCCCCTGTGGGGTAGGTTTTCCATGGTGCTTATAGCAGAAATGAATGCAATGGGCTATCCATTTAGAAATGGTTTGCTTTGAAATGGCCTTTCCCTCTGCCCCTGCAGCAAAGCCAACTAGCAGCTGTTCAGATTTTCTGAGAGGCTTATTCCTGTCCAAATAAAATCGAAGTTGTCTGTGCACATTCAAAGAGTGCAGTATTCGTTCTCCTCTGTTTTGTGGATTTGGGAAAAAGGTAGGTAAATGAATGGACTGATTTAGGGCCACACTAGACACCAAATTGGGCATAAAGGAAGGATTGGTCCTGAGGGAAACCCTGTCTGCATGGAAGATAATGAAGGGTTCCACTGCCATGAGGGCCTGTAATTCAGACACTCTTCTTGCTGCAGTGATGGCTAGAAGAAAGGCCGTTTTCAAGGAATTTCAACTCTGTAGTTGCAGCTGGCTCAAAAAGAGGGAGAGTGAGCTTTTCCAATACAAATTTAAGGTCCAAGGCTGGAGTAGGGGCTCTTCTGGGGGGGGGGGGCGTCTTAAATTTTTGGTCCCTCTGAGGAATTGCTTCAGCAGGGGGTGAGAGAAGAGGGGTGGTTCAGTATTCTAATGTGCTGAAATGGCAGAGGCATGAATTTTAATTGACGAGAAGGATAAGCCCTTGTGTAGCATTTCTATTAAGTACTGAAGAATATGAGGTAAGCTGGGCACCATTGTGCCCATCCTGAGTGTCTCCAGAAACAGTATCTTTTCCACTTTTCAGCATAGGATTTTCTAGTACTAGGCCTCCTTGCCTCCAGAATGACACCTAGCACCTGCTTACTAAGGGATGCCATTGGAGATCTCAAGGAATTAGCCAGGCTGCAAGGTTCAGGGTTTGAAGCTAAGGGTGCAGAATCTGGCCCACCTGCTGGGACAGCAGGGAAGGGATCTGAAGCAGGTGCCATGGTTCCAGCAGTGTCATACTGCGCAAGAGGGGGTACCAGTGCTGGCGTGGCCAGTCTGGTGCAATCAGTATTGTACTGGATTGTCCTGTTTGATCTTTAGCAGAACCTTCAAGAAGAGGCAGAAAGGGAAAGGCATAAACTGCGAGGCTTTCCCAGATAAAGGACAGGGCATCCACTTTCCAAGCTTTACTGTGGGAAGTCCTTGTGCAGAATTTGTTCAATTGGTAGTTCTGAGGGGAGGCAAACAGGTCCATCTCTGTAGTCCCCCATCTTTCAAGAGGTTGAATATTTTTGGTTCCAGTTTCCATTCGTGAGAGTCCATGAGAATTCTGCTTAGGTCATCTGCCAGTGAATTTAGCTTGCCTGGCAGGAATTGAGCTTGTAGGTGCACTTGGTAGCTCAAGGCTGTGTTCCACAGAGCCATGGCTAGTCTGCAGAGAGGGTACAAGTGGGTTCCCCCCTGCCCGTTTATCTACCACATAACTGTGGCGTTGTCTGTCTTTACCAATAATTGTCCGGCAAGAATGTGGTCCTTTAAGGCTGTCAGGGAATTCTGTATAGCTAACATTTCTTTTTGGTTGATACGCAGGGGCATCTGTCTCTGGTTCCATTTGCCTTGAATGCACTGCCCTGCCAAGTGAGCCCCCCATGCATAGTCTGATGAGTCCGTTAGGGTTTGGGCGGAAGGGGTAGAGTGAAAGGGAGTCACTTGTTGTGGTAGCAGGCCTCTGCCCACCAAAGGAACTCTGTCTTTATACAAGGAATGATAGGAATCATTGACTCCAGGTCCTGAGAATGTTGACACCATAAGCTTTTTAAATACTATTGTAGTTTCCTCACATCCAGTCTTGCATATGGAATTAGTAGAATGCAAGAGGCCATGAACCCCAGGGCTTGCAGTACATTCCTTGCAGACAGCTGGGTCTCTGTGGTCAGCAGTTTGAAGTAGGTTGTCAAACTTGTTTCTCTGGCATGAGGAAATCCATCTGGGAAGTTGAGTTCAAGCTTGCTCCCAGGAATACAATCTGTTAGCCGGGTACTAGGTGAGATTGTTTTTTGTTTATGGTGCACCGTAGTGAGATTAGAAGTTTCTTTACGAATGCCAAATGTTTTAATAACAATTCCTGGCTTTCTGCCTGAATCTGACAATCGTCCAAGTATGGGGATACTTGAATATTTCTCTGCCTGCAAAATGCAATGGCTGGAGCTAGACACTTTGTGAATACCCTGGGCGCAGTAGATAAGCCAAAGGAAGTGCAGAGAACTGAAAGTGCATGGAGCCTGACCTGAAGCATAGGTATTTCCTGTAAGATTCCCTTATTGGAATGTGCAGGTAAGCTTCCTTTAAGTCTAAGGTTGCCAACCAGGTATCTTTGCCTAGCATAGAAAGCAGCTGTTTAAGTGTTAGCATCTTGAATTTTTGAAAACCAAAAAAGGGTTTAGAATAGAGGGGTCCAGGATAGGACACCAGGAGCTGTCTTTTCTGGGTATCAGGAAAAGTCTTGAATAAAAACCTTGCCCCCTTTCTTCTGCTGGGGCAGGTTGAACAGCCCTGATACATAGAAGAGAGAGAACCTGTTGAGCCTCTGCCCACTGATTTGGGGGTAGGTCTGGCCAACTGTTTGGGGCTGGTAGGGTGTGGAAGTGGAATCTGTATCCTTGGGAAACTATATTCAAAACCCATTTGTCCTGGGTAATGAGTTTCCAGTTTTTTGCATGCAGGGCGAGCTTTCCTCTTAAGGGAGCAGGCAGCTCAGCAGGGCTTGGAAGGGTTAAGGTCAAGTCATTGTGCCATTTACCCACAGGGGGGTGTCTTACTACTCCCTGCTTTGGAAGTGGGAGACCCCACTGCTTAGGCCTGTGCGGAGCCTGAGACTGTAACCTAGGTGGTCTGCTGTTCCTGGGTTTGGACTGAGAAGGCCTGGAAGAGGCTGGAAAGGACCAATTCTTTGAAGGCCAATGCCTATTAAATCCGGCAGGCTGTACTTGCAGGAAATCTAACAGCTTGCATAGATTTAGCTTTTTCTTACATCTTTTTGAGGACTTCAGTTTTGTTGCCAAACAGGCGGTCTTGGTTTAAGGGAGCATCCAGTAATTTAGCTTTAACATGATCTGGCAAGTTTTGCTCCTTAAGCCAAGCATGCCTTCTCAGTACAGACCCAGTGACAGCAGCCCTGCAAAATGCTTCTAAAGAGTCAAAAACACATTGCAAAGTATATTTACCAACTTGTTCTGCAGAATGCATTAAATCTTGTAATTCTGTGTGTTCAGCACAGTCAGGAATCAATACCATTTTTTGTTTAGGTAGTCCCATAATATGCTGCTGGTACTTTAACATATGAAACTGGCAATTTAAAACCCTAATGGCCAAAGTAGCAGAAGTATAAACCTTCTTACCCCATCTGTCCAAGGCTCTAGAATCTCTATCAGAAGGGGTAGGGTTTTTGGCATAAGTAGCCTTAATGCCCTTTGGCCCTTGGGAAATGGTCTTTGCATCTGCAGTAGGATTTGTGAAAGTCAGGTACTCTGTAATACCTGTCAGGTTTTCTGGGAGCTGGATGTAAAGTGTCTGGGGAAAGGCTAGATTCCAAGAAAGCATCATCTACAATGTCCAGAAAAGGCGGGATAACTAAAGGCCTGTGTTGAGGGAGGAGTAAGAATTCCCTAAGCCTCTTTTTGGAGTCAGAGTAATCCTGGCTTCCCCAGCAGAAATGCTTCCTAAGAGCGTGCAAGGTTTCACCAAAGGAAAAATCTTCTGGAGGGGAAGCAGAGGGAATGGAATCCTCTGCATCAGAATCCTCATAGGTACACAAGGGCAAATCCTGGTAATCAGAAGAAACCGAAATATAAGATTGCTGATGAGAAGAATCAGAAGGAAAATCAGTTCTAGGCCTCTTAGAGGGGGAAGGCTGGCTTCCCCTAATTAAGGTAATAAGGTCTTCAGCCATTCTAAGCATTTGTTTTTTAGGCATATGGGCCTGAGCATGCGGTTTGGATGTCGATTTTCTAGGCGTGGGTCGAGTTTTTGGCCTGGATGAAGAAGATGGCGTGAGTTTAAAATGCAAGTCTGTAGGCCTGAATACACCCTCAGAAGCTGGTGCCTGCACAGCCTGAGAAGATAAGCTAGAGACTTTCTGTAAGAAAGCAGGAAGCTGCCAGACACCAAAGGTTTGCTACGCTGAGCACTGGAAGTTTTGTAATCTGGGATATGGTGGCCAAATGGTAACCTACAAACTATAGGGTCTGAAAGGGACAGAGATTGCACTTATAACAGTTAACAATGTCCCCCAATAAACTGCACAAACAGAGTAAGGTATTAATGGCCCTGACTAGGGATGCTATAGTGGGGCAGTTAGGAGCCAAACATACAAATAAGAAAAGACCAGGAATTCCTGCAACCTGAGACAGGCTGCTACTAATGCCATACACTTGAACACCCACTCCTCTCTGATGGAGTGGCATATCTGGAAGCCATCTGGGATTTACATTTGCAACTTTTTAAAACGGAATTGAATAAATAGCCACTGGATATGACTCAACATCTATGCATCCAAGGAGATGCCCTCCCAAGCATGCTTGCAGGTGTAGAGCCAGCCAGGACTGCCATTAGAGCAGAACAGTAGGGCAACTATTTAGGATTGTTGAAATGACTTCCCAAAGAAACCTCCATGAAGCCATGGTTCTGCAAACCGCCCTGCCAAGATGATGGCCACTGGGGGGGGGGGTGTTTACTCAGGAGTTTCTTCAAAGGACTGCTGTGATTTCTTAAAAAAAAAAAAAAAAAGAAGGAGACATATTCCCTCTTCTGGTTCTGATAGAAAGTCCATTGAGGGGATGAAAAACAACTCCAATGACAGACATCTTTCGGACTTGCTCACTCCTGGTTAAAGTGTGCTAAACTTTTGGCTTGAAAGTTATAAGCTACTGAATGGGGCACAGATAAAGGATGCCTTAAAGTAGTTCACAAAGTCACAAAACCTCATATCCAAACGTGGCTACACATAGCAATGCTGGTGAAAGCCTCGTGGGATGTGCCATCAACTGCACTGGAAAGCAGACACATGGGCATGTTAGCGATGGACTGCAATGTGGACAGCTGAGTCTCCTATGTCTTCTGAAAATCTGGAGTGTACCAAGTCTTAACCACTCCTGATAAAATGTCCCAGTAAAGTCTGGTCAAGGAAGCCATATAGTTTAAAGGCCTCAGCATGAACATGGCCCACAGAATGTAGGGGATGGACCAAGAAACTATTCCCTGAAAAGTTTTTAGTGGCTGCCAATACCACAATTGCATCCACAGCAGGACAGTTACTCCTGTGGATCCTGTCAGGCTTTTTGGTGACAGTTTCCACTGTATCCAACTCTTTCCACACCCCGCGTCCTTCTGGGACACCAGGTCAGTATGCACATCTGGAGGTGGAACGATTCAGGACGTGGATGTGCCCACTCCAAAGGCCTCCAAACTAAACCAACTCCTCTGGAGAAAGGGCTATCCTTACATTGGTGAAGAAGTTCCAAAAGATAACCAAAAGAGGCATGTTCACAGGAAGATTTGTGGGCCCATCTTCTTCCCCGAGGTCAATATACGCAGTGAGGGACTAGGTGCTTCCTCTTGTACCACCTATTACCCAAAACTTCCCGCCCTGCAGAAAGCTGAAGAGTGGTCACAATGCAGATTTTGAGGAGGGAGGGAGACCGATGGTCCTTGATCACTCTCTCCTGACAGGAGAGCATCCTTTCTACAATGTCAAAAGCAGAGGCAAAAGAAGGCTGATGGAAGCTGGCAGACCTTTGGTCCGAAGACACCAAGGATGCACAGAAATCTGGAGCCACTCATCCTGCCCCAAAGCTGAGACCAGGGGCAAACTATCAAGAGCAGATGCTCCAAGCAGGAGGGATGACTTGTAAAATAAATGAACTCAACCCACAAAATCCCTGCCTCGTCTTGCTGGTGCCAAGGTCCAGCTTGCTCCAACACTGCCAGAGTTGAGGAAACCAAGGTAAGGATTAGAGTCTAAATCAGTCAGGCCATCGGATCCAATCCTCAAGAATGAAAGGCAATGGTCTCTGAAGACTTCACATCTGCAAGGGCCCAAGAGAGGAAACTAGGATAAAGGACACAACTTTAGGACAAAGGCCCGAAGCCAAAGGGATGAGGTCCAACTCCATCTGTTCATGTAAAAAGGACAAGATCAACTGCTCTAATTCAGAGGACTTTAAGCTTCCAAAGGAAGAACTAAAGAAGCCATCTAGGGAGGCTTAGTTGATCACTGATAATAATAATTGGAAATGGCTCCAGCTTGTGGATCCAGGCTGGGGAAGCTTGGCTCTGAGGTGGAAAACTCTGGTGAAAACTCCTTAAGAGAAGGCCAAAAGGGAGGAAAAGAATTTGCATGCTAATGACAGAGGATGAAGCCTGCTCAGCCAAAGGAGGCAGAGGAGGTGGAGGAGGAGATCGGCTCTGAGGCAAGGGAGCGGGAGGAGGAGGAGGAGATAAGCTCCAAGGCAAAGGAGCCAGCGGAGGAGGAGGCGGAGGAAATCAGCGCCCAGGCAAAGGAGCCAGCAGAGGAAATCAGTGCCCAGGCAAAGGAGGAGGAGGAAATCAGCTCCAAGGCAAAAGAGCCAGCAGAGGAGGAGGATAAGGAAATCAACTCTGAGGCAAGGGAGCCAGCAGAGGAGGAGGATAAGGAAATCAACTCTGAGGCAAGGGAGCCAGCAGAGGAGGAGGATAAGGAAATCAACTCTGAGGCAAGGGAGCCAGAGAAGGAGGAGGAGATTGGCGCCGAGGCAAGGGAGCCAGAGAAGGAGGAGGAGATTGGCGCCGAGGCAAGGGAGCCAGAGAAGGAGGAGGAGATTGGCGCCGAGGCAAGGGAGCCAGAGAAGGAGGAGGAGATTAGCGCAGAGGCAAGGGAGCCAGAGAAGGAGGAGGAGATTGGCGCCGAGGCAAGGGAGCCAGAGAAGGAGGAGGAGATTAGCGCAGAGGCAAGGGAGCCGGAGGAGATTGGTGCCGAGGCAAGGGAGCCGGAGGAGATTGGCGCCGAGGCAAGGGAGTCGGAGGAGGAGATCGGCGCAGAGGCAAGGGAGCCGGAGGAGGAGGAGATCGACGCCGAGGCAAGGGAGCCGGAGGAGGAGGAGATCGACGCCGAGGCAAGGGAGCCGGAGGAGGAGGAGATCGGCGCCGAGGCAAGGGAGCAGGAGGAGATCGGCACAGAGGCAAGGGAGCCGGAGGAGGAGGTTGGCACAGAGGCAAGGGAGCCAGAGGAGGAGGTTGGCTCCGAGGGAAGGGAGCCGGAGGAGGAGGACTGCTCCAAGGGAAGGGAGCCGGAGGACAGCTCCGAGGGAAGGGAGCTGAAGGAGGAGGACGGCTCTGAGGGAAGGGAGCCGGAGGAGGAGGATGGCTCCGAGGCAAATGAGCTGGAGGAAGAGGATGGGTCTGAGACAAGGGAGGCAGAGGAAGAGATCAGCTCCAAGGCAAAGGAGCCAGAGGAAGATCAGCTCTGAGACAAGGGAGCCAGATGAAGAGATCGGCTCCGAGGCAAAGTTTTGTACCTACCATAAATGTAGATGTTAGAGTGCTAATACAGCTGCAGTAATCACTGATGGGTTCTCTGCCGTCAGGCGGGTCCTCAGTCGGCCGAATTCCAAAGCCTAGGTCCGGCGTCGGTTGTTGTCGCTTCTCTCCTGACGTCAGTGAGGCTGGAGTATATAAGACACAGCCGACGCCATGTTCTTCAGTCTTTCTTGCCCCAGATGTCAGATGCCCCCAGAAGGAAGGCAATACATAAATTATATATATATATATATACATATATATATATATATATATATATATATATATATATATATATATATATATATGTACACATGCAATGCAATATAATCCAAAATCAGTAGTTGCAAGCAAATAAACCATAGAAGGATAACCCAGTCATGTTGTATGAAGAGGGGGTTAGGTCCCATGCCTTTACCAAGTGGGGAAGGAGGGAGGGAAACCTGTACTGCAGCTGTATTAGCACTCTAACATCTACATTTATGGTAGGTACAAAACTGTACTATGTTCATCGTGCATACAGCTGCAGTAATCACTGATGGGTAGAGTCCGAAAGCTGGAACTGGGATGAGCCAGAATGCCCTGCAACACAGCAGTGGCAAAGCCTGCTCTAGTTTTGGAATATAAAGGCAGGTGGTAGTGTTTTGTGAAGGTATGTACAGAACTCCAAGTGGCTGCCTCCAAAATATCTTTGGTAGGAACTCCTCTGAGGAAGGCTGTAGAGGTAGCCGTGGCCCTGGTGGAGTGGGATCTGATGCCTGTAGGAACAGATTTCCCATGATAGGAATAACAAAACCGTATGCAGTGGCCTATCCACTTTGAAATAGTCTGCTTGGTAACTGGCTTCCCTTGAGCCCCTACAGCATAGGGCACAAAGAGTTGTTCTGATTTCCTAAAGGACTTTGTTCTGTCCAAATAATAACGTAGCTGCCTATGGATGTCTAAAGAGTGTAGCAGCCTTTCCCCTTTGTTTTGAGGATTGGGGTAAAAGGTAGGTAGGTGTATGGCTTGATTTAAAGCTACCCTGGATACCACTTTAGGCATAAATGACGGGTTGGTGCAAGGGAAACCCTGTCCTGATGGAAGATGAGAAAGGGCTGCACCGCCATGAGGGCCTGTAGTTCCGAAACCCTACGAGCTGAAGTGATAGCCAGAAGGAAGGCTGTTTTCCAGGACAAATATTGCAAATCTGTTGAGGCAGCTGGTTCAAAAGGAGGCAATGTTAATTTTTCTAGAATGTAATTAAGATCCCAGGCTGGTATTGGTTGTTTCCTTGGTGGTCTTATATTCTTAGCCCCTCTGAGGAACTGTCGTAAGAGTGGGTGAGAAAATAAAGGAGGATCTGTGTTGAAATCTGCAGAAATGGCTGAGGCATGGATTTTTATGGAAGAAAATGAAAGTCCACTGTTCAGCAGCTCAGCTAGATACTGTAATATCTGAGGCAAGTTTAGTTTTCTAGGGTCCTGGCCTTTTTTCTCATTCCAAGAGCAAAACCGTTTCCATTTTGCGGAGTAAGCTTTTCTAGTAGATGGCCTTCTGGCCTCCAAAATGACATCCTGCACCTCCTTGGAGAGTAGGATCTGTTGTGGTGTTAAGGAATTTTCATGCAGCAAGATTGAGTGTTTTCAGCTGACTGTGAAGAGTTTTGTAGCTGTGCTGAGTCAGCAGAAGAGGCATTAGAGGCAGGGACCAGGGAGGAGTATGTGTTAGGCTCCTCAGGAGCGAGTACCAGTGTTGCCTTGGCCAACCTGGAGCAATCAGTATCATCTTCGGTCTGCTGCTCTTGCTTTCAAGAGCACCTTGGGCAGAAGAGGCAGAGGTGGGAATGCATAAACTGTCCATGCTGTCCAACTGAATGAAAGGGTGTCCACTCTCCAGGCCTTTGGATGAAAGGTCCTCGAACAAAACTTTTCCAATTGATGATTCCTGTGGGAGGCAAAAAGATCTATGTCTGGCCTCCCCCACACTTGGATTATCTCTGTAAACACCTGAGGATGCAACTTCCATTCGTGTGGATCTGTCATATTTCTGCTTAGATTGTCTGCCAGCGTGTTTTCCAATCCTGGCAAGTACTGTGCTTGAAGTTCGATTTGCCATTCCAGAGCCAAGTTCCAAAGAGTCATGGCTAGTCTGCACAAGGGGTATGAATGTGTTCCTCCTTGTTTATGTACCACATTACTGTGGTGTTGTCTGTTCTTATCAGTAATTGTCCTGGATGCAGGAGGTCCTTGAAAGCTGTAATAGCATTTATTACTGCTAGCATTTCTTTTTGATTGATGTGAAGGTGCTTTTCCTTTTGAGACCATTTGCCCTGAATGCACCTTGTCGCCATGTGCGCCCCCCAGGCGTAATCTGAGGTGTCTGTTGTGATGACTTGATTTGCTTGAGGCTTGCAGAATGGGAGGCCTGTGTTTGCTTGACATGCTTGGGCCCACCATAGAAATTCCTTTTGCAAACATGGAATTATTGGTATTATTGTTTCCAAACTGTGACTGTGTTGAGACCATAGGTTTTTTAGGTACCATTGAAGTTTCCTCATATGCAGCTTTGCACATGGGATTAAAAGAATGCAAGATGCCATGAAGCCCAGAGCCTGCAGGATTTTCCTTGCAGTAAGCCTGGTACATTTTGCTAGTATTTTGAAGTACTGAGTTAGTTGCCCCTGTTTTTCTGGCGTAAGATAGGCCATCTGGGTGTTTGTGTCCAAGTTGGCACCCAGGAAAGTTATTTTCTGAGATGGTGTTAGCCTGGATTTCTCTTTGTTGATTGTGTATCCCAGAGAATGCAGTAACCATGTTACATAAGCCAGATGTTCCAGAAGTATGTGCTTGTTGTCCGCTTGGGTCAGGCAGTCGTCCAAATAAGGGTAAATTTGTATCCCTTGAAGTCTGCAGTAGGCAATCACTGATGCCAGGCACTTTGTGAATACTCTGGGCGCAGTAGATAAGCCAAAGGGCAATGCAGAGAATTGATAGTGGATAGAACCTGCAAGAAATCTGAGGTATCTTCTGCAGCTTTGTCTGATTGGGACATGCAGGTATGCCTCCTTGAGGTCCAATGTTACCAGCCAAAACTCCTTGCCCAGCATGGGAAGAAGCTGCTGTAATGTGAGCATCTTGAATTTTGGTACGAGTAAAAATGTGTTTAGGATGGATAAGTCCAAAATGGGTCTCCAGTCGGTTCCTTTCATTGGTACCAGAAAAAGTCTTGAATAAAAACCTTGACCTTGTTCGTGAGTAGGTACCTCTTGTATAGCTCTCATGCCTATGAGCTTTCAAATTTGTAGTTGTGCCTCTGCCCTTTGATTGCGTGGCAGGTTTGGCATGCCTCTCATTTTTGGAAGAGTGTGGAATTGAAATTTGTAGCCTCTGTTTATAACGTCCAGGATCCATTTGTCTGTTGTGACAATATGCCAATTTCTTGCAAATAATGCTAGCTTTCCTCCCAAAGGTGCTGCCAGCTGAGACCTGCTTGGCATGGAAATGAGGGAGTCATTGGGTTTGTTTCCTGTATTGTTGTGCACTGTCTTCGCCACCTCTTGGTGCAGGAGTTTGCCATTGTCGGCCTCTATATGATCCTTGTGATTGCCCTCTGCCCCTTGTGCGTCTGTATCTTCCTCTTTGGGGCTTGTCAGTGGCTGGAAAGGACCAGTTTTTTGAAGGCCAATTTCTGCTAAAACGTGGTGGTTGGACCTGTAAAAAAGCTGACAGTTTGCATAGATTTGGCTTTTTCTTCCATTTTCCGTAATATCTCCTCAGCATTAGTACCAAACAGCACATCCTCTTGTAAAGGAGCATCTAGAAGTTTAGCTTTCACATGATCAGGCAAGCTTTGTTCCCTAAGCCAGGCATGTCTACGAATGACTGATCCTGTAGCAGCCGCTCTACTTGAGGCCTCTAGGGCATCATAGCCACATTGTGAGGTGTGTTTACCCACTTGCTCTGCACTATGCATCATGTCCTGCAACTCCTTCAAATCTGGTTGTTCAGGTTGAGACATTTTATTCCTTAATTGTGATAACAGGAACTGTTGATATTTAAGCATATGAAACTGACAATTTAAGGCCCTCATGGCTAGGGTGGCCGAGGTATATACCTTTTTTCCCCACCTTTCTAAGGATCTTGACTCTCTTTCGGCGGGAAGTGGATTCTTGGCAGTAGAGGCCTTCAATCCCTTGGGGCCTTGAGAGATGGTTTCAGGGTCAGCATTATGGCTTTTGTAGAGAAATTGGTGAGAGTTAGGAACTCTGTAGTACCTATCAGGTTTGACTGGTGCAGGAGGCAGGGAATCCGGGTTAAGGTAAGCCTCCGAATAAACATCAAGTATGTCCAAAACAGGAGGTATCGACAGAGGTCTGTGTTGAGGTAACAAAAGAAATTCCCCAAGTCTTTTCTTGGAATCTGAAAAGTCTTGGCCTTCCCAATGGAAGTGTTCTCTTAAAAGTGTGCAAGGTTTCCCCAAAGGAAAAATCCTCAGGAGGAGATACAGAAGGAATGGACTGCTCTGCATCCGAATCTTCAAAAGGGGAGTAAGAGTGTTCCTCTATATCAGAATATTCTGATAAAATGGAGCCCTGATCAGAAGAGGGAGAATCTTCCTCCATTCTGGGTCTCTTGTCTGGAGGGGGTTGAGAACCCCTGATAAGAGTAATTAAATCCTCAGCCATTTTAAGCATCTGCTTTTTAGGCATGGGGCCTGGAGAAGGGCCCTGTGCAACAGGCCTGTTGGGATGCCTGGCTGCTTTGGATTTAGTAAAGGCTTTAATAGAAAAAGAAGATGAGGGTCTAAAGACACCATGGGTGGAAGTGGACCTGTCCACATTAGGAGGCTCAACATTAGCAATGGCTTCGGTGGTTGTAGTCTGGTAAAGGGCCGAGGTACCTGCGGTCTCGGGTACAGAGGACACCGCCAAAGGAGTGTCGTCGGTGGTCAGGGACTGCAAAGGTGTCTCGCTGAGAACCGCACCACGTGTAGCCGGTTTTGGCATGGTGTCGGTCCTTGTCCTTGCGTTTTTTGGACAAAACGGTAGCCGGAGTCTCCGACGACATTTTATAATCAAAGGCTTTACCAAAATGTGTTGGGCGAACTCCGCCCGATGCTTAATAGTGCGTTTATTGAAAGTAGCGCAAAAGCTACAGCCCGAGACGTCATGGTCTGGGCCTAAACAAGGTATGCAGAGGGAATGGAAATCCTTATGCGGTATTTGCTTCCCACAAGAAATACAATTATTAACTTTTTCTGACATCGGTCTGAGGCAAGAAAAGTTTCCCCAACGGGGTACTTAGCTTTAATGAAGACTTCGGTTTCCAATTTTTTTCGTAATTCAGGAGCTGGCTGACCGGCACTTGCGAACTGCTTCAGGCACCGCGCGGCAAAAAAGACTGGAGAACATGGCGTCGGCTGTGTCTTATATACTCCAGCCTCACTGACGTCAGGAGAGAAGCGACAACAACCGACGCTGGACCTAGACTTTGGAATTCGGCCGACCGAGGACCCGCCTGACGGCAGAGAACCCATCAGTGATTACTGCAGCTGTATGCACGATGAACATCAGCTCAGCTCCGAGGTGTCCAAGCAGATAGTGGAGCTAAACTTTCCAGGGGATCTGAAGGTCTTTGGACCTTTGGGTCTGGTGGACCACAAACAGCAAAATACAAGTGAGCTGACCTCTTATGGTCCCCCCTTAGCAACTTTGGGTCCTTACAGCTCTCTTTTTGATCCCAATCCAACTTGCCCCTTTACTAGAGGAGGCCAAAGAAGAGTCGCCCGAAGGAAAGCAACCCTTCAACATCAACTTGGCATTCCTCTTGTTAATGGCATGAGCGCAAAAACCTTCACAAATATAAGGAAAATCAAGATGAGCAGCCACAAAAAGTACATTTGTGCACACTTACCATAAATGTAGATGTTCGAGTGTATTCACTGTTGCAGTCATTACATTTGGGTAATCTGCTTGCAGGATGCCCTCAGTCGGCCTGATTAACAAAGTCTTGGGTCCTGCGTCGGTTAGTGTCCCTTCTTCCATGATGACAGGTCATCAGGGGTATAAAACATGCAGCCGACGCGATTATATCAGTTTTTCTTGCACCAGATGTCAGGTGCCCCCCTAATGGGGAGCAATTAAACATAAAAACACAAAGGTATACCTCCAACAAAAAAGCAAATACACCAAAAAGGCTTTTAAGCATAGTAAAGGAAAGTGGAGGTATACTCAAAAGAAGTTAGGGGGGCAAGAGTGAGGGTAACCAGGACTGCAACAGTGAATATACTCGAACATCTATATTTATGGTAAGTGTACACAACTGTACTATACTCTTAGTGTTTCGCTGTTGCAGTCATTACATTTAGGTAGATTCCCAAAGCTATGGTTGGGAGGAGGAGTTTAGATAGCATTAGGGCCAGCTATAAGGCCCTGCAAGACTGCAGTAGCAAAGCTAGCTCTGGATTTAGAGAAAATTGGCAAATAATAATGCTTGGTGAAAGTATGTACAGAACTCCAGGTAGCAGCTTCAAGGATGTCCCTGGTAGGAACGCCTCTGAGAAAGGCTGTAGAAGTAGATGCAGCCCTGGTGGAGTGAGGTCTGATCCCCTGGGGGATAGGTTTTCCATGGTGCTTCTAGCAGAAATGAATGCAATGGCTTATCCATTTAGAAATGGTTTGTTTTTAAATAGCCTTCCCCTCTGCCCCAGCAGCAAATGCTACCAGCAGTTGTTCAGATTTTCTTTGAGGTTTAGTCCTGTCCAAGTAGAATCTAAGTTGCCTGTGCACATCCAAGGAATGCAGAAATCCATTCCCCTTTGTTCTGTGGATTGGGAAAGAAGGTTGAGAAATGAATGGACTGATTAAGAGCCACACTGGATACCACCTTGGGCATGAAGGATGGATTGGTTCCGAATGACACCCTGTCCGCATGAAAGATGATGAAAGGCTCCACTGCCATAAGGGCCTGTAATTCAGATACCCTTCTAGCTGAAGTGATTGCTAAAAGGAAAGCTGTTTTCCAAGAAAGAAATTTTAAGTCTGCAGTAGCTGCTGGCTCGAAATGAGGTAGAGTGAGTTTCTCCAATAAAAGTTAAGGTCCCAGGCTGGGGTTGGAGCTCTCCTGGGTGGTCTCAAATTTTTGGCCCCTCTGAGGTACTGCTTCAGCAGTGGATGAGAGTAGAGTGGAGGTTCTGTGTTATAATGAGCTGAAATGGCTGAGGTGTGGATTTTAATGGAGGAAAAAGACAGGCCCTTGTGAAGCATCTCAGTTAAGTATTGTAAAATCTGAGGTAAATTGGGTGCTGCTGTGATCATCCCTTGAGACTGGTTCCAGGCGTAGAATCTTTTCCATTTTTCAGCGCAAGATTTTCTAGTACTAGGCCTCCTTGCCTCCAAGACGACATCCATCACAAGTTTGCGGAGGGATGGTAAGGGAGAGCTTAAGTAATTAGCCAGGCTGCAAGGTTCAGTGTTGGAAGCTGTGGGTGCAGAATCTGGTTCTCCTGCAGGGAAGGAGTCTGAGGCAGGTGCCATGGAGATAACCATGACACACTGCGCAGGAGGGGGTACCAGTGCTGGCGCGGCCAGTCTGGAGCAATCAAAATCATCCTTGGTTTGTCCTGTTTGACTTGTAGTAGTACTTTGGAGAGCAGAGGCAGCAGGGGGAAAGCAAAGACTGATAGGTTTTTCCAGCTGAAGGACAGAGCATCCACTTTCCAGGCTTGTTTGTGAAGAGTCCTTGTGCAAAATTTGCCCAATTGGTAGTTCCGGAGGAAGGCAAACTGTTCTGTATCTGGCCTCCCCTATTGGCTTGTCAACATGTTGAAAATCCCTGGTTCCAGTTTCCACTCGTGTGGGTCCATGAGATTTCTGCTTAGTCCGTCTGCCAGTGTATTTAATTTTCCTGGCAGGATTTGAGCTTGTAGGTGCACTTGATAGCTCAAGGCTGTGTTCCACAATGCCATGGCTAGTCTGCAGAGGGGGTAGGAATGTGTACCCCCCTGCTTGTTAATGTACCACAAAACCGTGGTGTTGTCCGTCTTTACCATTAGTTGTCCTGGAAGAATGTAGTCCTTGAAGGCTGTCAGAGCATTCTGTACAGCTAACATTTATTTTTCATTGATATGCAGGTGCATTTGACTTGGGTTCCATTTGCCCTGAATACACATCCCTGCCAGGTGAGCGCCCCCATGCATAGTCTGATGCATCTGTTAGGGTTTGGGCAGCAGGGGGTGGTGTGAAAGGTAGTCCCTTGTTTCGGTGGCAGGCCTCTGCCCACCAAAGGAACTCTAGCCGTAGGCAAGGTATGATAGGGAATCATTGTTACTAGGCTGCGAGAATGTTGACTCCATTGGCTTTTTAGATACCAATGTAGTTTCCTCATATGCAGTCTTGCATATGGAATTAGAAGAATGCAGGAGGCCATGAACCCCAAGGCTTGCAGTACTTGTCTTGCAGATATAGCAGGGTTTTTGTGGCCACTTGCTTGAAGTAGGTTGTAAAATGAATTTGCTTTTTTGGCGTGAGGTAAGCCATCTGGGAAGTTGTATTCAAGCTTGCTCCCAGGAATGTAATTTGTTGACAGGGTACCAGCTGTGATTTCTTTTCATTTACGGTGTACCCCAGACAAGTTAGAACCCGTTTTACAAATGCCAGATGATTCAAAAGCATGTCCTGGCTTTCTGCCTGAATTAGACAAACATCCAGGTATGGGTATATTTGAATACTTATTTGCCTGCAAAATGCAATAACTAGAACTAGGCACTTTGTGAATACCCTGGGTGCAGTAAACAGTACAGTTGTGTACCTACCATAAATGTAGATGTTAGAGTGTATTCACTGTTGCAGTCATTACTCTTGGGTTATCCTGCTGGCAGGCTACCCTCAGTCGGCCCGAATTCCAAAGTCTAGGTCCGGCGTCGGTTGCTGTCGCCTCTTCCCTGAAGTTAGTACGCCAGAGGTATAAAAGATGCAGCCGACGCCATTTTCTTCAGTTTTTCTTGCCCCAGATGTCAGGTGCCCCCAAATTTGGTAGGCTGAAAATTATGCCAATAAGTATGCATGCACAAAAATAAAAATTTCCTTCATCTACAAGCAAATACACCAAGTCCCAGCAAAGAAAAAAGGGGGATGGTGGGTGGGTAACCTGGACTGCAACAGTGAATACACTAACATCTACATTTATGGTAGGTACACAAAGTACAGTTTTGTACCTACCATAAATGCAGATGTTCGAGTGCTAATACAGCTGCAGTCATAACAGATGGGTTTTTCCTGCCATCAGACGGGTCCTCGGTCGGCCGAATTCCAAAGTCTAGGTCCGGCGTCGGTTGTCGTCGCTTCTTCCCTGACGTCAGTGTGGCAGGGGTATAAAAGAGGCAGCCAACGCCATTTTCTTCAGTTTTTCTTGCCCTAGATGTCAGGTACCCCCAGAAAGAAGGCAAAACATAAATTTATGTAATAATGCAATGCAATATAATCAAAACACAGTAGTTGCAAGCAAATACACCATAAAAGAATACCCCAATCAGGTTGTATGAGTAGGTGTTAGCCATTAGGACTGTTCCAAGAAATGAAGGAGGGAGGGAAACTTGGACTGCAGCTGTATTAGCACTCGAACATCTGCATTTATGGTAGGTACGAAACTGTACTATGTTCATCGTGCATACAGCTGCAGTCATAACAGATGGATAGAATCCCAAAGCTAAAAAAGGGGTGGCAGGCACCAAGTGGAACTAGGAGGAGCAAGGATGCCCTGCAAGACTGCAGTGGCAAAGCCCGCTCTAGATTTGGAGTATAATGGTAGGTGATGGTGCTTGGAGAAAGTATGTACAGAACTCCAAGTGGCTGCTTCCAAAATATCTTTGGTAATAACCCCCCTGAGGAAAGCTGTAGAGGCAGCTGTGGCCCTTGTGGAGTGAGATCTTATGCCTGTAGGTGCAATTTTACCATGAAAAGAATAACAAAAGCATATGCAGTGGGCTATCCATTTTGAGACTGTCTGTTTGGAAATAGCCTTCCCTTGAGCACCTGTAGCATAGGACACAGAGTTGCTCTGATTTTCTGAGTGGCTTTGTTCTGTCCAAATAATAACGAAGCTGTCTGTGAATGTCCAAGGAATGTAGTAGTCTCTCCCCTTTGTTTTGTGGATTAGGGTAGAAGGTAGGTAAGTGGATAGCCTGATTCAAGGCTAGCCTGGATACTACCTTTGGCATAAAGGAAGGGTTGGTTCGTAAGGAAACTCTGTCCTGATGGAAAATGATGAAAGGCTGCACAGCCATGAGGGCTTGTAGTTCCGAAATCCTGCGTGCTGAGGTGATAGCCAGAAGGAAGGCTGTTTTCCATGACAAATATTGCAGTTCTGTTGGAGCAGCTGGCTCAAATGGAGGCAGGGTCAATTTTTCTAGAATGAAATTGAGGTCCCAAGCAGGTACTGGTTGTTTCCTTGGAGGTTTTATATTCTTAGCCCCTCTTAGGAACTGTCTTAAGAGAAGATGCGAGAATAAAGGAGGATCAGTGTTGTATTGAGCAGAACTGGCTGAGGCATGGATTTTGATGGAGGAGAATGAAAGTCCACTGCTTAGCATCTCAGCTAGGTACTGTAATATTGGAGGTAAATTCAGTGTTCCAGGATTCTGACCCTTTTTCTGATTCCAGGCACAAAACCATTTCCATTTTGCGGAGTAGGCTTTTCTAGTAGAAGGCCTTCTGGCCTCCAAAATGACATCCTGCACCTCCTTGGACAGTAGGGTCTGTTGTGAATTTAAGGAATCCTCCATGCGGCTAGATTGAGTGTTTTCAGCTGACTGTGAAGAGTTTTGAAGTTGTGTTGAGTCAACAGAAGAGGCATTAGAGGCAGGATCCATGCTGGGGAATGAGTCAGGCTCCTCAGCAGTGGGTGCCAGTGTTGTCTTGGCCAGTCTGGAGCAATGAGAATCATCTTTGGCCTGTCTGCTCTGGCTTTTAACAGAACTTTGGGCAACAGAGGAAGAGGTGGAAAGGCATAAACTGTCATTGTTGTCCAACTGAAAGAGTGCGTCCACTTTCCAGGCCTGTGGATGATAGGTCCTTGAGCAGAATTTTATCAATTGGTAATTTCTGTGGGTAGCAAAGAGATCTATGTCTGGCCTTCCCCATGCTTGAATTATCTTTGCAAAAACTTGAGGATGCAACATCCATTCGTGTGGATCTGTCATATTTCTGCTTAGGTTGTCTGCCAGCGTGTTGTCCTTGCCTGGCAGGAATCGTGCTTGAAGTTGGATTTGTAATTCCAGAGCCATGCTCCAAAGAGACATGGCTAGCCTGCACAGGGGATATGAATGGGTTCCTCCCTGTTTGTTTATGTACCACATCACTGTGGTGTTGTCTGTCCTTATCAATAGCTGGCCTGGATGCAGTAGGTCTTTGAAAGCCATAATAGCATTTATTACTGCTAGCATTTCCGTTTGATTGATGTGTAGATGCTTTTCTTTTTGTGACCATTTGCCCTGAATGCACCAATCTGTCATGTGCGCCCCCCAGGCATAGTCCGAGGCGTCTGTTGTGATGACTTGATTTGCTTGAGGCTTGCAGAATGGGAGACCAATGTTTCTTTGGCATGCTTGAGCCCACCACAGAAATTCCTTTTGAAGACATGGAATTAGTGGTATAATTGTTTCCAAACTGTGGCTGTGTTGACTCCATAAGTTTTTTAAATACCGCTGAAGTTTCCTCATATGCAGCTTTGCACATTGGATTAGCAGGATGCAAGATGCCATGAATCCCAGAGCCTGCAGGATTTTCCTTGCAGTCAGCCTGGTGAAGGTTGCCAGTTTTCTGAAGTATTGAGTTAGTTGCCCTTGTTTCTCTGGCGTGAGGTAGGCCATCTGGGTGTTTGTATTCAAGTTGGCACCCAGTAAAATTACTGTTTGAGAGGGTATTAGTCTTGATTTCTTTTTGTTGACTGTGTATCCCAGAGAATTCAACAACATTATTACAAACGCCAGGTGTTTCAGAAGTATGTGTTTGCTGTCCGCTTGGATCAGGCAGTCGTCCAAATATGGGTATATTTGTATCCCTTGAAGTCTGCAGAAGGCAATTACTGATGCCAGGCATTTCGTGAACACTCTGGGCGCAGTAGATAAGCCAAAGGGCAATGCAGAGAATTGATAATGGGTTGAACCTGCAAGAAATCTGAGGTATCTTCTGCAATCTTGTCTGATTGGGACATGCAGGTATGCCTCCTTGAGGTCCAATGTTACCAGCCAAGACTTCTTGCCCAGCATGGGAAGAAGCTGCTGTAATGTGAGCATCTTGAATTTTGGTACGAGTAAATATGTGTTTAGGATGGACAGGTCCAAAATAGGTCTCCAATCTTTGCCCTTCCTTGGTACCAGGAATAGTCTGGAATAAAAACCTTGACCCTATTCTTGTGCAGGTACCTCTTGAATATCTTTCATGTCCATGAGATCTGAAATTTGTTTTTGTGCCTCTGCCCTTTGATTGTGTGGCAGGTTTGGCATGCCTCTCATTTTTGGAAGGGTGTGAAAGTGAAATCTGTAGCCTCTGTCTATAATGTCCAGGATCCATTTGTCTTTTGTGACAATATGCCAATTTTTCAAAAATAACGCCAGTTTTCCGCCTAAAGGTGCTGCCATTTGAGCCTTGCTTGGCATGCAAAGGGGAAAGTCATTCGTTCTGCTTTCTGAATGGCTGTGAACTATCCTCACCACCTCTTGGTGTAGGTGCTTGCCATTGTCTGCCTCTAAATGATCCTTGAGATTGCCCTCTACCCCCTCGGGCACCTGTATCTACCTCTGAGGTCTGTCCGTGGCTGGAAAAGACCAATTTTTTGAAAACTAATTTCTACTGAAACGTGGAGGTTGTACCTGTAGGAAATCTTTCACTGTTTGCATTGATTTTGCCTTTTCCTCCATTTTCTTTAATACCTCCTCAGCTTTAACACCAAACAATACATCTTTTTGAAGAGGTGCATCTAGTAATTTAGCTTTCACATGATCTGACAAGGTTTGCTCTTTGAGCCAAGCATGTCAATGTATGACTGATCCTGTAACAGCAGCTCTACATGAGACCTCTAAAGCATCAAAACCACATTGCAAGGTATGTTTACCCACTTGCTCTGCATTATGCAACAAATCCTGCAACTCCTTCAAGTCTGGTTGTTCAGGTTGTGTCATTTTGCTTTTCAACTGAGATAACAAAAACTGTTGATACTTTAACATATGGAACTGACAGTTTAATGCCCTCATGGTTAAGGTGGCCGAGGTGTATACCTTTTTCCCCCACCTTTCTAAAGCTCTGGAATCTCTCTCTGAAGGTAATGGATTTTTGGCCGTGGAGGCCTTAATTCCGTTGGGACCCTGTGAAATAGTTTCTGGGTCAGCCGCATGGCTTTCGTATAGGAACTGGTGTGAATCAGGAACCCGGTAATACCTGTCAGGCTTGACTGGAGCTGGAGGTAAAGAATCTGGGTTAAGGCTGGCCTCTGAATACACATCTAGTATGTCTAAGACAGGAGGGATAGCCAGAGGCCTGTGCTGAGAGAGAAAGAGGAAATCCCTGAGCCTTTTCTTGGAGTCTGAATACTCTTGGCCTTCCCAGTGGAAGTGTTCCCTCAAGGTATGCAAGGTTTCCCCAAAAGAGTAATCCTCAGGGGGGAGACAGAGGGAATGGACTCCTCTGCATCAGAATCTTCAAAAGGGGAGTATGAATGTTCCTGGTCCTCAGAATGTTCTGAAGTAATGGAGGCCTGGTTCGAGGAAGGGTATTCTTCCTCTACTCTGGGCCTTTTGTCCGAGGGGGGTTGAGAACCCCTGATAAGAGTAATCAAATCCTCAGCCATTTTGAGCATCTGCTTTTTAGGCATGGGGCCTTGAGAGGGGCCCTGTGGAGCTTGTCTTTTAATATGCAAGGCTGCTTTAGATTTAGTGAAAGCCTTAATGGAAAAAGATGAAGAAGGCCTGAAGACACCTTGAGAGGTGGCAGGCCTGTCTAAACTCTGAGTTTCCCCGCCAAGAGTGGCTTCGGTATCTGTAGTCGGGGTATGGGCCGAAGAGCCTGCAACCTCGGGTAAAGAAGACACCGCTAATGAAGTGTCATCGGTTGTCAGGGACTGCGTAGGCACCTCTCTGAGGACCGGAGCACCTGTATTCGGCTTTAGCATGGTGTCGGTAGAAGTTGCGGACCTCGTATGTCGGTCCTTATCTTTGTGTCTTTTACTCAAAACTGGAGTCGGAGTATCCGACGACATAATGTAATTAAACTTTTTGCCAAAATAGTGTTGAATGTAGCACAAAAACAACAGGCCGAGACATCGTGGTCTGGGCCTAAGCAAGGAATGCAGAGGGAATGGAAATCCTTATGCGGTATTTGCTTCCCACATGAAATGCAATTATTAACTTTGTCTGACATCGGTCTGAGGCAAGAAAAGTTTCCCCAACAGGGTACTTCGCTTTTAAGAAGTCTTTGGTTGAAAAATATTCGTAATCTCAGGAGCTGGCCGACCGGCACTTGCGAACTGCTTCTGCTTCGGGCACCGCGCGGCAAGAAAGACTGAAGAAAATGGCGTCAGCTGCATCTTTTATACCCCTGCCGCACTGACGTCAGGGAAGAAGCGACGACAACTGACGCCGGACCTAGACTTTGGAATTCGGCCGACCGAGGACCCGCCTGACGGCAGGAATACCCATCTGTTATGACTGCAGCTGTATGCACGATGAACATCTGTACTATGTTAATCGTGTTTCACTGTTGCAGTCATTACTCTTGGGTTGAATCCCAAAGCTGAGGATGGGTGGCTGGGCTAAATAGGATTAGGAGAGGCTATGAGGCCCTGCAGAACAGTGGAAAAGCCTGCTCTGGACTTATAGTAAAGAGGTAAGTGGTAGTGCTTTGTGAAGGTGTGCACTGAACTCCAAGTTGCAGCCTCTAAGATATCTTTGGTTGGTACTCCTCTGAGGAAGGCTGCTGAAGTGGCTGTTGCTCTGGTGGAATGAGGCCTCATGCCCTTAGGCACTGATTTGCCATGCTGAGAATAGCAGAAAAGGATGCAATGGCCTATCCATTTATAAACAGTCTGTTTTGAGAAAGCCTTTCCTTGTGATCCTGCAGCATATGACACTAAAAGTTGCTCAGTCTTTCTGAAAGCTTTAGTTCTGTCCAAGTAGAAGCGTAACTGCCCGTGTATGTCCAAAGAATGCAGAATTTTCTCACCCTTGTTCTGTGGATTTGGATAAAAGGTAGGCAAGTGAATGGTTTGGTTGAGGGCCACACTGGACACCACCTTAGGCATAAATGTAGGGTTTGTCCTCAGAGAAACCCGGTCTGGATTAAAAATGATGAAAGGTTCCACAGCCATGAGTGCGTGCAACTCCGAGACTCACCTTGCAGAGGTTATTGCTAGGAGCATAGCTGTTTTCCAGGATAAAAATGTTGTCTGCTGTTGATGCTCGCTCGAAAGGAAGCAGTGTGAGATTTTCCAAAACATAATTGAGGTCCCAGGCCAGAATTGGTGCTCTCCTTGGAGGCCTAATGTTTTTGGCCACTCTGAGGTACTGCCTTATTAAAGGATGAGAAAAGATAGGCGGTTCCGTATTGTAATGGGCTGAAATGGCAGAGGCATGAATCTTAATTGATGAGAAAGAAAGGCCTTTGGTTCAGCATCTCAGTTAGGTATTGTAAAATTTGAGGGATATTTGGCATACACGTGTCAATGCCTTGTTCTTGGTTCCAAGCACATAATCTCTTCCATTTTTCTGCATAAGATTTTCTGGTACTGGGCCTCCTGACCTCCAAGATAAGATCCATAACAGCCTTTGAAAGAGGGGTGTTCTGAATGGCTACATTATCCACCATGCTGCCAGATTTAAGGTCCTGAGTTGGCTGTGCAGGATCTGATTGTTTTGTTGGGTCAGCAAGTGAAAAGTTTGAGGCAATATCCATGCTGGACCTTGAGACAAGCTCTTTAGGATTGGGTACCAGTGCCGGCGGAGCCAGTCTGGTGCAATCAGTATCATTTTTGGCTTCTCTTGTCTTACCTTTAGGAGTACCCTGGGAAGGAGAAGCAGAGGGGGAAAAGCATATACTGTTAGATTTTTCCAGCTGAAGGATAGGGCGTCCACTTTCCATGCTTGCTTGTGATAAATCCTTGTGCAAAATTTCTGCAATTGGCAGTTGTGAGGGGAGGCAAATAAATCTATGTCTGGGCATCCCCATTTCCTTGTTATGTTGAAGACTTGTGGATCCAGTTTCCACTCGTGGGGATCCATGAGGTTTCTGCTTAGTTCGTCTGCCAGAGTATTTGTTTTTCCTGGCAGGAATTGTGCTTGCAGGTGAACTTGAAAAGCCAATGCTGTGTCCCATAAGGTCATTGCTTGTCTGCAGAGGAGGTAGGAATGTGTTCCTCCCTGCTTGTTTATGTACCACATGACCGTAGTGTTGTCTGTCTTTATCAGTAACTGTCCTGGATGAAGCAGATCCTTGAAAGCTGTCAGGGCATTTTGAACAGCTAGCATCTCCTTTTGATTGATGTGAAGATGCATCTGGTTTGCAGGCCATGTGCCCTGAATACATTTTCCTGTCATATGGGCCTCCCAGGCATAATCTGAAGCATCCGTTGTCAGTGTCTGTCTGGCTGTGGGTAAACTGAATGGCAGACCCTTGTTGTGGTGACAGGCTTCTGCCCACCATCGAAACTCCTGTTGCAGGCAGGGAATGAGTACAATCACTGTCTCCAGGCTGTGGCAATGCTGAGTCCAAACACTTTTTAGATACCATTGTAGTTTCCTCGTATGCAGTCTGGCATATGGAATTAGTAGAATGCAAGATGCATTAAACCCAAGGCCTGCAGGATTTTCCTTGCAGATAAGTGGGTTTTTGTTGCCAATTTCTTGAAGTAAGTAGTCAGTTGCTTTTGTTTGTCTGGCATGAGATAAGCCATCTGGGCAGTTGTATTTAAGCTTGCACCCAGGAATATTCTCTTGAGAGGGCACTAGTTTTGATTTCTTTTCGTTTACTGTGTACCCTAGGCCAATTAGTAATCTTTTTTACAAACGCCAGATGCTTTAGGAGAATGTCTTTGTTCTCTGCTTAAATTAGGCAGTCGTCCAAGTAGGGATATATTTGAATTCCTTTTTGTCTGCAAAACACAATTACTGGTGCCAGGCATTTTGTGAAGACCCTGGGCGCAGTAGATAAGCCAAAGGGCAGTGCAGAGAATTGGTAATGCATTGAGACAGCTATGAATCTGAGGTATCTTCTGCAAGATTGTCTGATTTGGACATGCAGCTATGCCTCTTTTACGTCCAAAGTTACTAGCCAAGCCTTTTTGCCCAGCATGGGCAGTAGCTGCTGTACAGTCAACATCTTGAATTCTGGAACTTCCAGAAACATATTTAGTATAGACAGGTTTAGTATTGGTCTCCATGTTTTGTCCTTTCTGCGTACTAGGAAAAGTCTGGAGTAAAATCCTTGCCCCTGCTCTTGTTGTGGTACATGCTGAATGGCCCTCATGTCCATGAGGGCTGTAATTTGTTTTTGTGCCTCTGCCCATTGATTGTGTGGCAGGTCTGGCATACCATTTGACCTTGGTAGAGTGTGAAAATGGAACCTGTAGCCTTGACTCACTATGTTCAAGGCCCATTTGTCTTGGGTAACCATTTGCCAATTTGATGAAAAAAGTGCTAGCTTTCCCCCTAAGAGGGCTGCCAAAAGAAAAGTGCTTGGATCTGGTAGAGGGAAGTCATTGGGACTGTTTCCTGTAAGGATGTGATTTGTCTTCTCCGCTTTTGGAGGTAGGAGCACCCCATTGTTTAGGCCTGTATGAGCCTTGGGGCTGAGATCTACCTCTGGGATGCCTGTATCTGCCTCTTTGTGGTCTGTCTGACACTGGAAAGGACCAATTTTTAGAAAGCCAGTTTCTGCTAAACCTGGGTGGCTGTACCTGTAACAATTCCTTGACTGTTTGCATGGATTTTGCTTTATCCTCCATTTTTTTCAACACCTCTTCTGCTTTAGTACCAAACAAAGTATCATGCTGTAATGGTGCATCTAATAATTTTGCTGTAACATGATCAGGCAGATTCTGTTCCTTTAACCAAGCATGCCTTCTAATAACAGAACCTGTAACAGCGGCCCTGCAAGAGGCCTCCAGTGAATCATAACCACATTGCAAAGTATGCCTTCCCACTTGTTCAGCTGCATGCAATAAATCCTGCAATTCCTTGTTCTCTGAACATTCAGTATTTGTCAACAATTTCTGTTTAAGCAGTGACATAAAATATTGCTGATATTTAAGCATATGAAACTGACAATTTAAAGCCCTTACAGCCAGGGTAGCAGAAGTGTAGACTTGTTTCCCCCCATCTGTCTAGAGCCCTAGAATCTCTATCAGAGGGGACAGGGTTTTTTTGCAGTGGAAGCTTTAACCCCTTTGGGACCCTGAGATATAGTTTCTGGGTCAGCAGCGGGGTTTTTATATAGGAATTTATGAGAATCCGGGACCCTGTAGTATCTGTCTGGCTTAGCCAGTGCAGGGGGTAAAGAGTCAGGGGACAGGCCGGACTCTGAAAACGCATCATCTACAATGTCTAGAACAGGTGGAATAGCAAGGGGTCTGTGCTGTGGAGGTAGTAGAAAGTCTCTGAGCCTTTTCTTAGATTCAGAATAATCTTGGCTCTCCCAGTGGAAATGCTCCCTCATGGTATGCAGGGTTTCCCCAAAAGAATAATCCTCAGGAGGACAGGCTGAAGGAATGGATTCTTCAGCATCAGAATCCTCATACTCATGGAGTAATCCTGTTCAGAAGAGGAGTCAGAGGAAATAGAAACCTGATCAGAAGAATCATACTCTGTCTCTTACCTAGGCCTCTTATCAGGAGGGGGATGAGAGTCCCTGATAAAAGTAATTAGGTCTTCGGCCATTTTGAGCATCTGTTTTTTTAGGCATGGAAGTAGGAGAATGTTGTACTTGTTTCTTTGTCTTTAGAGCTGCTTTAGTCTTTGTCTTTGAAGCTGAAGATGGCTTAATATATAGTTATGTAGGTCTGAAGACACCCTCAGAAGCAGATACCTGCTCAGCGGCTCCGGACCAATCTGAGGGAATGATTCCCGAGTGTCCAATACCTTGAGTATCCAGAGGCCCAGTCGGCTCCACATGGGAGTCGGAAGCAGCCTGTGGCTCTGAGGTAGCGGGCGCCAGGGGCTACGAAAGCGCCTCACTGCGAACCGGCGACTGGCCTAGCAGAGGACTCGTCGGTTTTGGACCTCGGATGCCTATCCTTTTCCTTGCGTTTTTTGTAAACTCCGGTTGTCGGCTGGTCCGACAGCATTTTATAATTAAATCTTCGGCCAAAGTAATGGAATGCAAAATCGAACAGACGCTTAGTGTGTTGGTTAAATCTAGCACAAAACCGACAGCTAGCAACAATGTTATCAGGGTCTAGGCAAGGAATACAGTAAGAGTGAAAATCCTTATGAGGCATTTGCTTCCCACAAGAAATACAATTGTTAACTTTTTCTGACATCGGTCTGGAGCAAGAAAAAAGTTTCCCCAATGGGGTGCTTAGCTTTAATAAAGACTTCGGTTCTGAAATTCGGATTTGAAAATCTCAGGAGTCGGCCGACCGGCACTTGCAAACTGCTTTTGGTTCGGGCACCGCACGGCAAGAAAGACTGAAGAAAATGGCGTCGGCTGCATCTTTTATACCCCTGGCGCACTGACGTCAGGGAAGAGGTGACAGCAACCGACGCCGGACCTAGACTTTGGAATTCTGGCCGACTGAGGGTAGCCTGCCAGCAGGATAACCCAAGATTAATGACTGCAACAGTGAATCACAATGAACATAAGCCAAAGGGCAGTGCAAAGAACTGATAGTGCGTGTAGCCTGCTTTGAAGCTTAGGTATCTTCTGCAAGATTCCCTGATTGGGATATGCAGGTATGCTTCTTTTAAATCTAGTGTTGCCAACCAGGCGTCTTTGCAGAGCATAGGAAGTAATTGGTGAAGAGTCAGCATCTTGAATTTTGGAATCTCCAGAAAGGTGTTTAGAGTAGACAGGTCCAGGATTGGAAGCCATGATGTGTCTTTTCTGGGCACCAGGAAAAGTCTGGAGTAGAAACCTTGTCCCTTTTCCTCTTCTGGTACCAGTTGAATAGACCCCATGCTTAAGAGAGAAAGTACTTGTTTTAGAGCCTCTGCCCACCGATTTGGGGGTAGGTCTGGCCACCCACTTGGCGTTGGTAAAGTGTGGAAGTGAAATCTGTATCCCTGGGACACTATTTAAAACCCATTTGTCCTGGGTAATGAGTTCCCAGTTCTTTGCATGAAGAGCAATCTTTTCCCCCAAAGGGGCAGTCAGAAGATAAGTGCTTGGAAATTTTAAAAGGAAGTTATTGAGACAGTTTACCATAGGGAGTGTCTTGTTATTCCCAGACTTGGAAGTGGAGGCCCCCACTGCTTAGTTCTGTGAGTCCCTTGGGACTGAAACCTGGGGTTTTTGCAGTGTCTGGGTTTGGCTAGAGAAGACCTGGAATGGGCTGGAAAGGACCAATTCTTAGAAGGCCAGTGCCTACTAAATCTAGGCGGCTGAGATTGCATAGATTTAGCTTTATCTTCCATCTTTTTAAGAACTTCTTCAGCCTTGCTGCCATATAGGCAGTCCTGATTTAAAAGAGCATCCAACATTTAGCTTTAACATGACCAGGCAAAGATTGCTCCTTAAGCCAAGCATGCCTTCTAAGCACACACCCAGTAACAGCAGCCCTGCAAGAGGCCTCTAAAGAATCAAAACCACATTGCAAAGTATGTTTTCCAACTTGTTCAGCAGAAAGCATAAAATCCTGCAAATCTATTTTCCACACAGTCGGGAATCATCATAATTTTCTGTTTAAGCAGTCCAATAACATGTTGCTGAAATTTTAACATATGAAATTGGCAGTTTAAAGCTCTAATTGCCAAGGTTGCTGAAGTATAAACCTTTTTACCTCATCTATCCAGCGCCCTGAGTCTCTATCAGAAGGGGCAGTATTTTTAGCAGTAGAAGCCTTAATGCCCTTGAGCCCCTGTGAAATAGTCTCTGGATCTGCAATAGGATTTTTGAAAAGGAACTTGTGGGACTCAGGGACCCTGTAGTATCTGTCAGGTTTACTGGGAGCAGGAGGTAGGGAATCGGGGGCCAAACTGGATTCAGAGAAAGCATCATCAACAATGTCTAGTACAGGAGGACTAGCCACAGGCCTATGCTGAGGTAGAAGGAAATCCCCAAGCCTCTTTTTTGAATCAGAAAATCCCTGGCTTTCCCAATGAAAATGCTCCCTTAAGAGTATGTAATGTTTTCCCAAAAGAAAAATCCTCAGGAGGGGAAGGGAAGAGTCCTCTGCATCAGAATCCTCATAAGTAGGTAAGGACAAAACCAGGTCATCAGAAGAGTCAGAAAAAACAGAATCCTGATCAGAAGATTCATAATCAAGCTCAGCCCTATGCCTCTTGGGGGGGGGGGGGGGTTGGCTACCCCAGATTAGAGTTATTAGATCTTCAGACATTTTTATCATTTGTTTTTTTAGGCATAGAGGCCTGAGCATGTGGCCTGGCCGGTTTTTTAGACATGGATCGAGACTTAGGCCTTAGTAATGAAGGAGGCGTCGATTTAATATGCAAGTCCATAGGCCTGAATACACCCTCAGAAGCCGGTGCCTGCACAGCGGCTCCGGACCCATCCAAGGTAGAGACATCCGCGGGTTTCATAGATGAAGTATCTTGCGGCATACCTGACTCCGAATGGGTCTCAGTAGAGGCCTGCAAATGAGAAGTAGCTGGTATCAGGGGCTGCAAAAGCACCTCACTGAGTACCGGCGAACTGACGACTGGCTTAGAAGCGTCATTGGCAGTTTTGGACCTCGGCGGCCTGTCTCTGTCTTTATCTTTGCGTTTTTTCGGAATCCCGGTAGTCGGATGGCTAACAGACGACATATCTGGATAATTGAACCGAAAACAGAAATATTTAGAGGCAAAAATATACAGTCGACGGATAGTGCGCTGATTAAATAAAGCAGAAAGCCAACAGCAAGGTACGTCGTGGTCAGGGCCTAGGCAAGGAATACAATACAAATGAAAATCTTTATGAGGTATTTGCTTTCCACAAGTAATGCAATTATTAACTTTTACTGACATTGGTAAGGAGCAAGAAAAAGTTTCCCCAACGGGGTACTAAGCTTTAAGTTGAAGACTTCGGTTCTGAAACTCGAAAACGAAAATTTCAGGAGTCTGCCAACCGGCACTTGCAAACTGCTTCTGCTTTGGGCATCGCACGATAAGAAAGACTGATGTAATGGCGTCGGCTGCATATTTTATACCCCTGACGACCTGACGTCATGGAAGAAGGGACAGCAACCGACACAGGACCCAAGACTTTGTTAATCAGACTGACTGAGGGCAACCTGCAAGCAGATTACCCAAATGTAATGACTGCAACAGTGAAACACTAAGAACATCAATAAACAAACCACTCGAGTGTCCTGAAATGGCAGCTTGTACCCACATGCAACATGCTACTTAAACCCTTTATCCATTTTAAACTAAAGTTACGCCTATCTACACTAACTGACACAAGAAAAAAAGTACAAAAACAGTCTTGCACACCGGGTGGGAAAAAAACAGCATAATCGACAAACCACTTAACCTACACCTAATACAACACACACCATAACTTTAACTATCTAACCTACTTAACTCACAAAAAAAGAAAACTAGAACAGAGGAAAAAGTAACTAAGATTTGCAAAAAAAAAAAAAAAAAAAATCCCAAGAATGGATATACACATAGCACATGACAGAAAAAGAAGTTATGCCTTACCATAAAGTTCCATCTGAGTTGTTTCATCTTTGTTTATTCATTACTCTTGGGATTCGGGTTCCTACCTCTGAACTGAGCCGGCCTTTTATTCAAGCTCGTGTCAGCCACAAACGTCTTGAGCTAAGATTTTACCCATCATGCCCTTCTCCTTGCTACCTCAGATCTAGTTTGCAAGTTGGAAAAATGAAGCCGAGGCTACCTCTGGTCAGACATGGCCTAACAACTGGAAAGAAGGACAAATGATATCCACCAGAAACCTTCGGAGGGGGAAGGCAGGTGGGCCGTAATGAATAAACGGAGATGAAACAACTCAGATGGACCATTATGGTAAGACATAACTTTTTTTATCTGATGATGTTAATCTTAGTTTATTCCTTACTCTTGGGACAGAGTCCCCAGCTATCTTGTTTCCTGGGTGGCCCTATGGAAGGACATTCCGGAGCACCACACAACCTAAAGAAGCTCTGCCTCTGCAGGCCAAGTCCAACTTGTAATGAGCAATGAAGGTATGAGGCCTAGCCCAAGTTGCAGTTGCACAAATGTCATTCAAAGATGTTCTTGTCTGGAAGGCTGCAGAAGTTGACACTGATCTTGTAGAGTGGGCTTTTATTCTGCCAGGTAAAGGGATACCACTCTTGCCTTAAATGAAAGTAATGCAATTTCTCAACCAAGTGGCTAAAGTAACTTTAGAAACTGGACAATCTAATCTGGATTCAGTAAAGGCCAAAAACAGCTGGTCAGATTTTCTATTAAATTTAGCCCTGTCTAGGTAAAAACAAATTTGTCTATGTACATCCAAGGTATGCAGGCAATATTCCCCTCTGTTAAAATTATTAGGGAATAAAACTGGCAAACCAATAGTCTGATTGACAGATAACTCAGAAACGACCTTGGACAAGAAGGTTGAATTGGTCTTTAATGAAACTCTGTCCTTGTGAAAGATGAGGTAGTGGGGTTTGATAGACAAGGCCTGTAATTCAGAAATACGTCTGGCAGAAGTTAATAGCAACTAAGTAAGTACAGTTATGTACACTTACCATAAATGTAGATGTTAGAGTGTATTCACTGTTGCAGCCATCACATTTGGGGTAATCTGCTGGCAGGTTGCCCTCAGTCGGCCAGAATTCCAAAGTCTTGGGTCCTGCATCTGTTGCTGTCTTCTCTTCCATGACGTCAGGTCTTCAGGGGTATAAAACATGCAGCAGACACCATTTTCTTTCGTTTTTCTTGCCCCCGATGTCAGGTGCCCCCAAAAAGGTAGCAATATTATATATACATATATATCAATACATGCATCAATATAAACTTTACCTTCATCTACAAGCAAATACACCACATAGGTTGTAGAAGATGGTGAAGGAAAGAAACTTCAGAGTGACCGGGGGATGTCAGGAGGGTAACCTGGACTGCAACAGTGAATATACTCTAACATCTACATTTATTGTAAGTGTACACAACTGTACTACGTTCTTCGTGTTTCACTGTTGCATTACATTTAGGTAGAATCCCAAAGTTTTGGTTGGGAGGATGGAGCTAAACAGCATTAGGTGTGGCTAGAAGGCCCTGCAGCACTGCAGTGGCAAAGCCTGCCCTGGACGCAGAGAGGCAAATGGTAATGCTTTGTAAAGGTGTGAACAGAACTCCAAGTAGCAGCCTCTAGAATGTCTTTGTTTGGTACTCCTCTGAGAAAGGCTGCTGAAGTAGCTGCAGCTCTGGTGGAATGAGACCTAATGCCCTTGGGCACAGGTTTACCATGGTGTAAGTAGCAGAAACGGATGCAGTGGCTTATCCACTTTGAAATTGTCTGCTTTGAAATAGCTTTTCCTTCTGATCCTGCAGCATATGACACTAGTAGTTGCTCAGTTTTTCTTGGAGCTTTAGTCCTGCTCAAGTAGAATCTTAGCTGTCTGTGTACATCTAAGGAATGCAGAATTCTCTCCCCTTTGTTCTGCGGATTTGGATAAAAAGTTGGCAGATGAATTGTTTGGTTAAGAGCCACACTGGAAACCACCTTAGGCATAAAAGTAGGATTTGTCCTCAGAGACATCCTGTCTGGATAAAATATTAGGTTTACCACCTGTCCCACTTTGCGAGGGGCAGACCCTCTTTGGGCAGTTGTGTCCTGCAAAAAAAATTGTAAAAATGGCAAATGTCCTGAGATTTTAGGGCAAAATTATTTCCTATATTTTATGTAATAGTTGCAGAATGTGTATTTAAATGTAGTGTTGTCATTTCCTGTGTGGTTCTGAAGAAGTCAAGTGTGGAATTTTGATGAAAGCGCTCAACCATTTCTACTTTGAAAATAAAACACGGATTGTCTCTACTTGGTTCGGATTATTCATCCAGTGTGGTTCGTTGCTGTGGTTTATTGGTCTCGAGGCATTTGGTCTATTAGTTTTGCTTCGTGTTTGGTGTGTGAGTTGCATAAAACAGTTACTCTGTATCCGAAACACCTAAATGTTATAAGAAACAGAATAAACAACTAAAATGCTGCAAGAATAAGCTTTTATTTAGGAAAAAAAGTGAATTTCTGTCTTTTGTACATATTTCACCCTGCAAAATCTGACACTTGTACCAAAAATGTCCCACTTTGGGCATTTGAAAAGGTGGCAACCCTATAAAATATGATAAAAGGCTCTACAGCCATGAGGGCCTGTATCTCTGAAACTCTTCTTGCTGAAGTAATTACTAGTAGCAGAGCTGTCTTCCATAAGAACTTTATATCAGCGGTAGCAGCTGGTTCAAATGGAGGCAGGGTGAGCTTTTCCAACACATAATTGAAGTCCCATGCAGGCAATGGTGATCTTCTAGGGGGCCTTAAATTTTTGGCTCCTCTAAGATACTGCTTTAGTAAAGGATGAGAAAATATTGGTGGCTCTGTTTTAATGAGCCGAAATGGCAGAGGCATGGATTTTGATTGATGAGATATAGGCTTTTGTCAAGCATCTCAGTTAAGTATTGTAATATCTGAGGAATATTTGGTTCTGCTGTATCAGTTCCTTGTGCTCGATTCCAAGCACAGAATTTCTTCCACTTGTCAGCATAAGATTTTCTAGTACTAGGCCTTCTGGCTTCCAAAATGACATCCATCACAGCTTTACTGAGAGGTGTTTGTATGATTACATGATTAGCCATGCTGCCAGGTTTAGAGTCTGTAGTTGATTGTGCAGGATCTGATTGTTTTGCTGGGACAGTAGTTGTGGTCTTTGAGGCAAGGTCCATGCTGGGTATTGAGACAAGTTCCTTAGGATTGGGTACCAGTATTGGTGGGGCCAGTCCGGGGCAATTAATATCTTTGGCTTCTCTTGTCTGACTTTTAGGAGGACTTTAGGTAGAAGAGGCAGAGGAGGAAAGGCGTAAACGGATAGGTTTTTCCAACTGAAGAATAGGGCATCCACTTTCCATGCTTGTCTGTGGTAAGTCCTTGTGCAGAATTTTTTCAATTGATAATTTTGAGGAGAGGCAAATAGATCTATGTCTGGGCTCCCCCATTTCTCTTATGCTGAAGATTTGTGGATTTAGTTTCCACTCCTGAGGATCCATAAGGTTTCTACTTAAATTGTCTGCCAGAGTGTTTTGTTTTCCTGGCAGGAATTGGGCTTGAAGATGTATTTGGTAGGTCAAAGCTGTGTCCCACAGTGCCATGGCTAATCTACAAAGGAGGTACGAGTGTGTGCCCCTTGCTTGTTTATATACCACATGACTGTGGTGTTGTCAGTCTTTATCAGTAGTTGTCCTGGATGAAGTAAGTTCTTGAAGGCTGTTAGGGCATTTTGAACAGCTAGCATCTCTTTCTGGTTGATATGTAGATGCTTTTGTTTTGGTGCCCATATGCTCTGAATGCATCTTCCTGCCATGTGGGCCCCCCAGGCATAATCTGATGCGTCTGTTAAGGTGTGGCTGGCAGGGGGTAGAGTGAAGGGCCGTCCCATGTTTTGGTGACAGGACTTTGCCCACCATAAAAACTTCTGTTGCAGGCAGGGAATGAGAGAAATCATTGTTTCCAGACTGTGTGAATGTTGACCCCATAAACTTTTTAGGTACCATTGAAGTTTCCTCATATGCAATCTTGCATATGGAATTAGTAGGATGCAGGATGCCATGAAGCCCAGAGCCTGCATAATTTGTCTTGCAGAAGACTTGGTTTTTGTTGCCATCAGTTTGAAGTAATCAGTTGCCTTTGTTTGTCTGGCGTTAAGGTAAGCCATCTGGGCAGTTGTACTCAAGCTTGCACCCAGGAATGTTATCTTTGGAGAGGGTACCAGTTGTGATTTCTTTTCGTTTACTGTGTACCCTAGGCATGTTAGAAGCCTTTTCACAAACACCAGGTGTCGAAGAAGAGAGTGCCCTTGTTCTCTGCTTGATTGAGACAGTCGTCCAAGTAAGGACATATTTGTATATTTCTTTGTCTGCAAAATGCAATTACTGGTGCCAGGCACTTTATAAAGACCCTGGGCATAGTAGAAAAGCCAAAGGGCAGTGCAGAGAATTGGTAATGCATTAAGCCAGCCTTGAATCTGAGGTATCTTCTGCACGATTGTCTTATTGGGACATGCAGGTATGCCTCTTTTAGGTCTAATGTCACCAGCCAAGCATTCTTGCCCAGCATGGGCAGAAGCTGCTGCAAAGTCAGCATTTTGAATTTTGTAATATCCAGGTATGTGTTCAAAATTTATAAATCCAATATTGGCCGCCAGGCCTTGTCCTTTCTGGGAACCAAGAGCAGTCATGAGTAAAAACCTCGTCCTTTTTCCTGTTCTGGTACTGGTTGAATGGCCCCCATATCCATGAGGGATGCAACTTGTTTCTGTGCCTCTGCCCACTGATTTGTGGGCAGATCTGGCCAACCGTTTGCCATTGGCAGAGTGTGGAAACGGAATATGTATCCTTGTGATACTATGTTTAGTACCCACTTGTCCTGGGTTATTAACTGCCAATTTTGAGCAAAAAGTGCTAATTTTCCCCCTAATGGTGCTGTCAAAAGATAACTGCTTGGGGTAGGCAGGGGGAAGCCATTGGGACTGTTTTCTGTAGGTTTGCGCTTTATCTCCCCCTGATTTGGAGGTAGATGCGCCCCATTGCTTTGACCTGTATGAATCTTGCGCCTGGTATCTGGAACCCTTCGGGCGTTTGGATTTGCCTCTGAGCTCTGTCTGATACAGGAAAGGACCAATTTTTTGTAGGCCAGTGTCTACTGAATCTTGGTGGCTGCACTTGTAAGAAGTCTTTAACAGTTTGCATAGACTTAGCTTTGTCTTCCATTTTCTTTAAAACATATTCTGCCTTAATACCAAACAGAGAATTATGCTATAAAGGTGCATCTAGCAATGTAGCTTTAACATGATCAGGCAAATTTTGTTCCTTTAACCAGGCATGCCTCCTAATCACAGATGCAGTAACTGCGGCCATACAGGAGGCCTCTAAGGAATCAAAACCACGCTGCAAACTATGCTTTCCAACTTGTTCAGCTGCATGCAATAATTCCTGCAATTATTTTCTGCACATTCTGAAATCAACATAATTTTCTGTTTCAGCAATCCCCAATATGAAATTGACAGTTTAAGGCCCTGACTGCCAAGGTTGCAGATGTACAAACCACTTTTCCCCCATCTGTCTAGTGGCCTTGAATCTCTGTCAGAGGGGGTAGGATTTCTTGCTGTTGAGGCCTTAACTCCTTTTGGACCCTGTGAAATAGTTTCAGGATCAGCAGCAGGATTTCTAAATAAAAAATTTGAGAGTCAGGGACCCTGTAATATCTGTCAGGCTTACTGGGAGCCGGAGGTAAGGTGTCAGGGGTCAAGCTTGACTCCAAAAACACATCCACAATGTCTAAAACAGGGGGAATGGCTAAAGGCTTGTGCTGAGGGAGAAGGAAATCCCTGAGCCTCTTTTTGATTCTGAGAAGTCTTGACTCTCCCAGTGAAAATGCTCCCTCAAAGTATGAAAGGTTTCTCCAAATGAATAATCCTCTGAAGGAGATGCAGATGGAATAGACTCCTCAGCATCAGAATCCTCATAGGGAGGTATAGATAATTCCCGGATCAGAAGAGGAATCAGAAGAAATAGAAACCTGATCTGAAGATTCATAATCAGTGTCTTGCCTAGGCCTCTTATCTGGAGGGGGATGGGTACCCCTGATCAAGGTAATAAGGTCTTCAGCCATTTTGATCATCTGCTTTTAGGCATAGAGGCCTGTGCACGTGGCTCATGCGTCGTTTTTTTAGTTTTAGAAGTTGCCTTTGTCTTTGGTTTTGCTGCTGTCGTCGGTTTGATATACAAATGTTGAGGTCTGAATACACCCTCCGAAGCCGGTGCCTACTCAGCGGCTCCAGACCCATCCGAGGGAGATACATCCATCGGTCCAATACCTTGAGTATCTTGCGGCATGCTGGACTCCACATGGGTGTCAGTAGAGGCCTGCGACTCGAAAGTAGCGGGTATCAGGGGCTGCAAAAGCACCTCACTGAGTACCGGCGAACCGGTGACTGGCTTAGGAGAAGCTTCGTAGTCGGTTTTGGATCGTGACTGCCTTTCTCTGTCCTTTTCTTTGCGTTTTTTTATGTACTCCGGTAGTCGGATTGCTATCAGACGACACTTCTGGGCAGTTAAATCTGTTTCCAAAATACTTTGATGCAAAAATATACCCACGCTTAATAGTGAGTTTGTTAAATCTTGCACAAAACTGACAGCCAGGCACATTGTCATCAGGGCCTAGGCAAGGAATACAGTATAAATGGTAATCCTTATGGGGTATTTGCTTCCCACAAGTAATACAATTATTAACTTTTTCTGACATCAGTAAAAAGCAAGAAAAAAAAGTTTCCCCAACGGGGTACTTAGCTTTAGTGAAGACTTCGGTTCTGAAACTCAAACTCGAATATTTCAATAGTCGGCCGACTGGCACTTGCGAAATGTTTCTGCTTCAGGCACCACGCGGCAAGAACGACTAAAGAAAATGGCGTTGGCTGCATGTTTTATACCCGATGACCTGATGTCATGGAAGAAGACAGCAACCGACGCAGGACCCAAGACTTTGGAATTCAGGCCGACTGACGGCAACCTGCCAGCAGATTACCCCAAATGTAATGACTGCAACAGTGAAACACGAAGAACATCCGCGTTTTCCATGACACACAGTTTAGATCACAGGTAGATGCAGCCTCAAAGGGAGTTGTCAATCCTTGACGGACTAAGGCCAGGTCCCAAGGTTGAACAGGTTCTCTGAATGGAGGCTTTAGTTGGGTCACACCCTTTGAAAAGGTCTTACAAAGTGTGTGTGACATTAAGGAAGAGCCCTGGTAGCCATTATGAAAATTAGAAATCGTAGCCAAATGAACACGAACTGTGGAGGCTGCTACCCCCGATTTAAAAAGGCCTGAAAGATATTCTAGCTGCTACCCCCAGATTTAAAAAGGCCTGAAAGATATTCCATCACAACAGAAACGGGGGCTGTAAAAGGGTCCATTTGTTTATCTTGCAGCCAGAGAGAAAACCTCTTTCATTTGCTGCGGTACAGTAGTCTGGTGGATGATCTATGAGAGGCAATCAGGATGTCACGCACAGGGGAAATAGATCATGCTGCCTGGCAAACATTGGAAGTGGATAAACCAAGCTGTCATTTTCAGGCTGGATAGGTTTGGATGAACTAGATTCTGCGGGTGAGAGATCAACTCTGGAGTTGGACTGAGAATCTATGGTCGATCTAGCAGATGAGGCCACAGGAAGGGTAACCAAACTTGTCGAGGTCAATATGGAGCAATGAGTATCACTTTGCTCTTCGACAGACGTGCTTTGAGGAACAGGGGAACGAGGGGTATCGGAGAATAGGCGTATAGCAGACCCGAGGGCCAATTGTGGACTAGAGCATCTCTCTCTGACTGTCCCTGAGGGGGGATCAGGGCAAACTAGTTGCTGCATTTGTGATTGGACGGGGACACAAATAGGTCGCAGCAAGGCTAGCCCCAGCAGTCGAAAATTTTCGCTGCCACTAGAGGATTGAGAGACCACTCGTGAGGCTGTAGAATTCATCTGCTCAACTTTTCTGCTATCACGTTGGAGGTCCTGGGAATGTGCGTCGCTATCAGAAGGCCATCACCCATTGCCATATTCTCATGGCCTCTCGACAGAGTGGGTATGATCTGGCTCCCCCTTGTTTGTTGACGTACCAGACTACTGCCATGTTGTCTGACTGAATTGCAATAGTCAGAGACAGAAGTATAGATTGGAATTCTTGCAACTCTAGTAGAAACCGCCCTCAATTCTAGGACACTGATATGCAGATGGGCCTCCATCTGTGAACAAGTACCTTGGACAGTCTTTCCCTAAAACAGCCCCCCACCCCATCAGGGAGGCATCCGTGGTCACTGTGGCATTGGGCTGATGAGGGCTGAAGGGGCGAGACCACTGGTGAGGGTTTTTTTTATCATCCACCAGAGCAAGTCCTGTTTGCAAATCTTGCTTATTCGAATCGAAAAAGATAAGGGGTGCTGGGATGGGTACCACTGAAGAAGCCATATGTGCAGCCTTGCTAGAGAGACTATGGTGATGGAGGATGCCATCAATCCCAGCAGCTGAAGAACGGATCGAGCTTAGGCTAGATTTTGTGAAAGTATTGCCTGAACCTGTTCTTTGATCCTCTGAATTCTGTGATCTGGTAAAGAGGCTGTACAATTCATTGTGTCCAGAATCACTCCAATGTACTCTAATGAGTTGACTCGGAGTAAGGTTTGACTTCTTCCAGTTAATCGATATTCCGAGCTGCTGTGCAGTGTTTAGGGTGTAAGTCACGGCCTGATCCAGTAGACGTCTTGTTGGGGCAGTACCGAGACAGTGGTCTAGGTAGGGAAACACCTGGAATCCTTGAAGCCGCAGGTAAGCTGCGACTACTGCCATGCACTTTGTGAACACTCTGGGGGCTGTAGAGAGTCCGAAGGGCAGTACACAAAACTAGTAATGACTGGCTCCCACCGGGAAGCGAAGATATCTTCTTGAGCACCTTTCCACCTTTATGTGGTAGTACGCGTCTTTATGATCTATGGAGCACATCCAATCGTCTTTTTCCAAAAGTGGAAGTATAGACTGAACCGTGACCATCCTGAATTTTTCTGTCTTTAAAAATTTGTTTAGGGCGCCGAGATCCAGAATTGGTCTCTAGTCCCCTGTCTTTTTTGGCACCAAAAAGAATGTTGAATAGAAGCCGGATCCTGTCTTGTCTGGGGGGGTACTGTTTGGATGACTTTTTCGAGGCAACTCTGACATCTCTATAGCTGCAGCTTCCCTTTGACTGGGTGGTACGTCGGGTAAACTTCTGGCTAAGGGGGGAGTGAATAAGAACAGAATATGGTATCCTCTGGTGATGAGCCTTTTACCCAAGCATCTGTGGTTATGGTTTACCAGGCAGAAGGGTACAAGGAAAAACGACCCAGACTGCTTCCAGAGGAAAGCAATCGGGCTGCTACTCAGGAGCGCTGATAAGGGCTGTCCAGAAAAAGATTCCCTGGAACCCCAGTTTCGTGGACCTCCCCTGCCGCGGAAAAGGGCATCTTCCGTAAGAATCCCCCCCCCCCTTGCCTCTAGGGGAAAACTCGCCTGAGTCACGGAAAGGACCCTGAGACTTTTTGTGCCACTTTTTCCCACTCTTCTGATTCCTAGAATAGAACCGCTGAGAAGAGAAACGGACACCCACGGCAGATAGGGTCTTACCGTCCTGCTCACACCTGGCCAATGTATCTTTTACCTTGGAGCCAAACAAAGTAGTGGTCTCAATAGGGGCATTAAGGAAGGAAGCTTTGAAGGGATCCGCAAAGTCACAAAGGTGCATCTACGCATGGCGTTTCATGAGTATGCCTGCTCCCGCAGCTCTCACCGCTTCTTCAGTAGTGTGTGATATCAAACGCATTGAGGAATTGGAAATGGATTCTAGGGTCACAAACTGAGAGGCCACCTTGTCTCGGACCTCATCAGAAACTGCTCCTGCCAACATCTCAGTGAGTTCGGACACCTGGTCTCTCTGTTGATTTGTGAAATGTGCCAGGTAGTTCAAGGACCTAACAGCAAAGGTCAATGACATGAAGACTCACTTCCCTAATCTGTCCACCACCCAGGAATCCTTATTGGGTGGGTGAACAGCCTGTCTCTCCTCTGCCAGTTCCTTCTTTGTAGCGGCAGTCACCACCATGGTGTCTACTGGGAGACCTTTTGACCAATGGGGGCACTCTTCTGGGGGAGAAAGAATTTTGTCCGGCTTACAAGGTATGGCCTCCACAGAGTCCGGTGCCTTCCAAGCATGCTGCACAATGAGCTTGACTAACTCATCGGCAGGTGGGGTAACCCAGGAGGTAGGGGGTCAGTCATGAAAAGCCTGCAAGAACACAGACTCCTCTGAGGAAGGGTTAGAGGACTTCCATTCACCTCTCTGCTTTAAAATTTCAAGGATGCCACCAAAAGAAACCTCATCAGAAGGTGAACATGGGGACTCCTCCCCATCATCATAATCTAAGTCTTCGGTCACGGACTCTTCCGTGGAGTCCATGTGCTTCCTCTTACCCGTAGTCTTGCGGTGGACTTCCTCAGTGGGAGACTCTGGGGAAGGCTGTAAGGATGGGATCTCCAGGGGGAGAATGGTCCAAGATTCTTGTGCCCAGGGTCCAGGGGTTGCAACTTGAGACAGCAGAGGATCAGAGAAAGTAGTAGTCTCCAACAGAGGTGGCCAAGAAGCAGTGGCCAGTGTCCTCCAAGGCTGGGGAGGGATGCCTTGAAACCTCCACAGTGGTTGAAGGAGTATAGGTAGGAGTCTGTGGAGAAGGGTGATAGACTCCAGAGGGGGGAGACACGTTTGAAGGGGCAAGAATTCCTCTGGCCAAAAGCAGCTGGTCTACAAGACTCACTACATCATGTTCAGAAAAGCTTCTGGTAGACCTTACTGAAAGCCCTGATGGCGATTCGGGCTTGTCCAAAAAGGGGCTAGCACGACCACTGAAAGAAGGTGTCTGAATAGGTAATGTCTGCACCGAAAATGGCGGTGTTTGTATAGTCTGCGCCACTAAAGCCAGCGCAGAAGCGGTATGCACCAAAATCAACGGTGCACTTTAGATGGCATTGTCTGCACCAAAACCATCGGCGCCGAAAAAGCCTGCACAGAAGAAATTGTCGGTGCTGAGGAGGTCTGCACGGAGAAAACTGTTGGCGCCGAAGATGTCTGCACCAAGAAACTGGACCATGCCAAAACTTCAGTCGGTGCCAAAGATGATTGCGCTGATAAACCAATCGGTGAGGCAAAAGCCTGCACTGAACTAGTCGGTGCCGTAGTAGTCTGCACCATGAAGGTTAAAGTCTGCATTGAAAGCAACTGTGTAGAGGGACCAGCAAACATAATCGGAGACAGAGTCAAGTGAGTCGGTGCCGAAGCAGCCACTGGCACCGACGACTCTGACAATTTATCCTTTTTATGTTTCAATTCCTTAGGGTCTCCAGACTGAGATGATGGAAGAGACTTAGACCTCTTATGTTGTTTGCAAGGAGGAGAAGAACCCTGCGACCCAGAAATAGCCTCGCAGAAAGAGATCTTAAGGAGACCTTTTAGTACTAGTTTATTTTTACGTTCGTTCAAAGTCCTGGCAGAAAAACCTTTACAAATCTGACAGGGTGGCTTCACTGTGAGATGAGGCACGCCCAAACAGTAAACACACAAGTCATGTGCGTCAGACTGTGACAGTTTGTGTCCGCACTCCGAACACCTCTTAAAGCCTGGACTCCCTTTCTTCTCAGACATTATATCCACAAAATATTCAAAAACTAGGCACACACACACACACACTGTAACAAGGCCCACGTGAGGGCACGGAAAGATTACCAACAAGGTAGTAAAACATACCAAAAAAGTACAGGTAATAAAGAAAAAGAAGATACGACAAAGTCGAAAAACTAAGAATCGAGTGAGAAAAAAGTCAAAAATTATCAAAATATACACTTAGCTGGAGAGAAATGGCTCGACACAGCTGAACAGCAATGTGGCCAACTAGATTTGAGGTAACAAGGAGAAGGGCATGATGGGTAAAATCTTAGCTCGAGAGGTTTGTGGCTGACGCGAGCTTGAAAAAAAGGACGGCTCGGTTCCAAGGTAGAAACCGAATCCCAAGAGTAAGGAATAAACAAAAATTAACATCAGATCGGCTGTTTGGAATGGCTGTAGCATATTCTGAGATAGTTCTGGTGGAGCAGGGGGTTATGGGTGAAGGACCCACAGCCTGATGGGCTAAACTCTTTGGATGAAAACCTGTACTGGATCATACAATCCACAGGCTGAAACTAGATGAAAGACAACATATCAGTTTTTCATGTTAAGAACCTCAGGACAGCAAGAAATGGAGCAAATGTTAACTTCACCAATTAAGATCCCAAGGAGCACCACCAATTTCCTTGGAGGAAACTTGCTCAAAACTCCTTTCAAAAACATTTTCATATGAGAATGAATTGAAAGAGGATGATCCATGGGCAGAAAAGGCGAAATGCCTGAATGAATCCTGATGGAGTAAAAAGGCCATAGGATAGTAACTTGTGCAAAGATTGTAAAACCAGAGAAACACTAGGCCCAAATGGGTGCTGGTTCTGCTGTTGAAAGCAACTAGAAACCCTTTTCCAATTACTAATGTACTATTTTCTAGTAGCAGGTTTTTTTGCATTCATTAGCACCTGCTGTGCATCCTGGAGCAGCCAAGTAGTGAGCTTCAGACTCCCAGGTATGGATGGGGAAACCTTGATGGATGAGAAATAAAGTCCGGAACTGGATCCAACATCCATGGTGGAGCAACCAAATTAGACCACAGAGATGGGAACCAGACCAGACAAGGCAGAATAAGCTCCCCAGCCTGCAAGCTTTCTGAATGAATTTTGGAATCAATGGAAGAGGAGGATAAGCATACAGAAGAACAGGGGGCCAAGCATGAATCAGAGAGTCTCTGGGGGGCTTCCCAGGTGGAGGGTTCAGAGTGAAGAACTTGCTGCATTTTGCATTGAAAGGAGAGGCAAACAGATCACAGCAAGGTTGACCCCACTTGAGAAAAATCTGTTTCGCTACTGAAGGATTCAGTCACCACTCACAAGGCATCAGAAGAGACCTGCTGAGCCTGCCTGCTAGAATGTTGGACCACCCCAGAATGTGGGTTGCCACCAGAGAACGGTCGATGGAAATTGCCCACTCACACACTCTCATGGCTTTGTGACAGAGGGTAAGACCTGGTTCCCCCCCTGTTTGTTGATATACCAGACCACAGACAATGACCGTCTAGATAGCAATCTTCCCTGGGGGAAGATGGGCATGGAGAGTCTGCAACACTAAAAGCACTGCCTTCATCTCCAGGATGCTGATATGCAATCTTGTCTCAGAGGGACTTGTGCCTTGGGCTGTCCTTCCAGAGCAGTGCCCCCCCAGTAGGGAGGTGTCCGTGGTCAAAGAGGAGGGCGGAAGAAAGAAGCGACCTTGAGCCAGATCCAAGGAATGAATCCACCACAGAAGAGAATCAATGCACATGTGAGATAGACTAACAGGATGAAACAGAGTGAGATCGAACAGGGACCACTAGACTACGAGGGTCCACTGAAGAACCTGCATGTGAAAACGTGCCATGGGCAAGAGATTGATCATGGCCACCATGGACCCCAATGCCCTTAATACCATTTCCACGGTCGGTAACCGAGCTTGGAGAATGCAAAGTACATGTAGCTTCAGAGATTGAATCCTGTCAGAGGTAAGACGTCCTGTCAGAGGTAAGACGGACTTTGGTTTGAATTGTGTCTAATCAAGCCCCAATCAAATCTAACACTTGAACCAGGGCCAAAGATGACTTGTTGAGATTGACGGCAATGCCCAACTGCTGGGCTAAGAGAAGGGAATCTCTCGTTTGATTGAGCCGATGCCTGGAAGGGGCAGCGAGGAGCCAATCGTCCAGGCAGAGTAAGACTTGTATGCCCTGGAGTCTCAGGTGAGCCGCTACCACTGCCATCACTTTAAAGATGTGTCACTATTCAAAGTGAGTGACAAATATGGAGCAAACAGTCCATGGATTGTTAATGGAGATGCATGGAGGGAGTGGTGAGGAGCCAGTTGTCTAAATATGGAAACACTCAGAATGCCAAGTCTCCAAGTGAGCTGCCACCACTGCAATACATTTGGTGAGCAACCTGGGGGTTGTGTTAAGTCCAAAAAGTAGGGCTCTGAATTACTAGTGACCGGTTCCCAGTCAAAAGGTAAGCGTCTTCAGGAGCCCCCCATCTATTTAGATGTGATGGCATGCAACCTCAAGATCTAGTCATCCCTGTGAAGAAATGGCTGAATGGACTGGACCGTGACCATTCAGAACTTTGACTTTTTCACATAGTGATTTAGTCCACTCAGATCCCCTATCTTTTTGGGCATTAAAGTTGTATGAGTAAGTTCTGAATCTTATTTGGTCTGGTGGGACTTCTTGCATGACTCTTGTCTAGCAGCTTTTGAATTTCTTGCGCTGCTGCCTTCCTCTGACTGGGTGGAACGTCAGGAAGCTTCTTTCTTTTCTAAATCAGGGGGTTGAAAAAACATGGAGTACTCTCTGGATATTATTTTTAGCAGCCAGGAGTCTTTTGTTATAATTGCCCAGGAATCTGGGTGCAAGGACAACCGTCCCAGACTGCCTCCAGAAGTGGGCAGTCAGGCAGCTCTTCAGGAGCACTGAAAGGATCTGTCCGGAAAGGAATCACAGAAACCCTGATTTTGCAGGCCGCCTCTGCCTCTGGGGTAACTTCTACCATGAGAACCACCTCCTCTGCTGGATCTTGGAAAGGTACCAGAGATTTCTAGAACCACATTTTCTTACCACCTCTCCTTTCCAGAAAAGGTTCATTGAGGGGTAGAAAACTTGATTCCGACTGCAGACAGGGTCCTTCCTTGTCCGCTGCAGGAAAGAATTTCTTTTACAGAAGGACCAAATAAAGGTGCACCATCAAAGGAGACACTGATGAAAGAAGTCTGGAAAGACTCTGCACAGTCTCAAAGTTGCATCCAGGCATGTCTCCTTCCAACAATGCCTGAACCATAAGACTGTGACATGCCTTCAACTCAGTGGACACGTTGGAAATTGACAGAAGAGTGGCCAGCTGAGATGATGTTCTTTTGAAATCCTCTGCGGACAGACTCAAAGAATCTGACAGCTCCTTAGTCAAATCTCTCTGAAGCCTTGTGAAATGTGCCAGGTGGTTATGAGACCTCAAGGCAAATGATGTCGACATATGGGAATGCTCATTTAGAACTGCTGAAATGGTGGCAGAATTTAAATTTACATTTCAGTTTCGACTATTTGAATTGATGAAACATTGCTTTTTAGAGACATTAAGGCTTTATTAAAGGAGATGCAGACAGACAGACATCACCTCTGAAATTTAAAGAGCTAAAATTGAGGAAGTGTTTGAAGGTGTTGCGAGTTATGAGAAGAGGCTCCAGACTGTGAAATTAAAGAAACTTAAACAATACATTTCTGATTTTCAGAAAGGGCATATTTTACTTGGCCCTGGGAACAGAGAACAAATGTGAAACGATGGGGTCCAGTGTACAAGCCAACGATATGATGAAAGTATTAAATGGTGATATTACAAATGTAGGCATCCAATTAAAGAATAAAACCATGAGTAGCACGGAATTGATTGTACCTCCATCTGTTGGTAACCATGATTTATCTATAACTACATTACCCTCTACGTCTAGGACTGAACAATTCTATTCAGTTAGAATACCCTTTACCAGTGACTATGGACCACTGGAAGAGCAGTGGGAGGAAAGGTGATGTTCTGTATTTCAACCCAGGTGGAACTATGACCACAAGGATACAGCATCACATGAAATAATTGTTAATGTATCTTTTCTTTTGTCTTAAGTGATGAACAGATTTGTGTATTGAACAAGGGTCTTTCCTTTGTAACTACTAGAACATCTGAATTAAGTGAGGTCTCAACAGACCTGAGACTTTTTGAGAGGAATGTTTCTTTATCACTAATGTATAATGAACAATCTAATGATTTCAATAATTTTAAGAAACAGAGCACTTTCATCTCAATTTTTTAATGAAGCTTTTGTGGGCATTTGTGAAGAGATACAATCTTCTTTGACAACCAATAAATGTTCTTTTTATAATTTAACACCTCAACAAGTTACCACACTAGAAGAGCTAAGATCCGTTCCCCACCTTGAGATACGACCAGCAGATAAAGGTGGGGGGAATAGTAGTTATGGATACGTTCTATTTTGAATAGATGCACTCCATGTTGAATGATGTCAAGACTTATAAGAACATTGCTGGATATTTGGTTAAAGCCATTATTGATAAAGTAGATGTGTTAGTCTACGACCTACTTGTTTCTGGCCAGATTAGTGAGAAACTACATGAATATTTTCATATTGAACATTCCACCGTTCCAATAATACATGTCCTACCTAAGGTACACAAAGACCTTGTGTGAACACCTGTGTGTCCTACTGTATCCAGCCACGGCTGATTCACAGAATCTCTATCAATCTTTGTAGAGAAGACACTCAGACCGGTACTAAATAAGACAGTGAAAATACTTAAAAATACCATGTCTTTCTTAGAGGAGCTTTTTTCTTGGTATGATTAATATGATGGGAATTATGACTATGCTTTTGTCACATTAGATGTAGCGTCACTGTTTGATAACCAATGACTGGGGCATTGAGTGTGTGAGGTGATTCCTTGGTTACAATACTGACTGGCCAGTGAGTAAGGTCAATTTGCTATGTGAATTAATCGAACTTGTACTTGAAATTAATAACTGTCTTCAACAATTACTTTTACAGCCAGCAGACAGGAGTTGCAATGGGAAAAGCATGTGCCAGAACTTATGCCAACTTGGCCCTGGCATGCTGGGAACAGGAGTATGTATTACATAATGTTTTTTGGGGAATATCCTGTTCTACAGGTAATTTGTGGATGACATATTTCTCGTATGGAAAGTAAAAGAACAGAACTTGAATAGTTTGATTTTTTTACACATGACAATTGACTTTTTTTGAAGTTTAGTTATTGCTTTTCTCAGAGTATAGACTCCCTCAATGTTTACAGTTGATAATGGAGCACTGGGATGTTGTCAGACTCATCTCTATAGGAAACCTTGTAAGAGGAATATCCTGTTACACAGAACTAGAAATGTTATGAAGGGACAAGTCCTGCGAATAATGAGGTTACATGACGATGACAGCACCCTGGCTTCAGCTTTTGGACTTCTTAAGAATGAATTTCTAGCTCAAGGATATAAGTTACATGAGACTGAACAGTGCATGAATGAGGTACTTTGAGTAGTAGTGATGGAAGACCCTACTTTTCTGAAAGATCCAGGAATGATGACGTTGGAGATGCTACTCCTGCTGGTACATGTTGTAAGAATGCCTCACTTATTTGAGTGAAGTGAAAAAAGTATGTAATATTTTGATAAATAACTGGTCTATTTCACAAGCTGACCCTGACATCAGAAAGGTTACTGATGACTCTCCTAGGTTTTATTTATTTAAGTTTGATGCCTGGGAAGTCCACCGGGCCAAAAAGAGCCTGTTCTCAGTGGAGGCAGGGGGAGAAAAACTCCACTAACAATTACAAACATACACAAAGCGAAGTAGTCCTGTACATCAGGCTGAGAATACAATCAAATACATTTGAATAATATGAAGTAGAATACAAAAAGTAAACAAAATAATGAAGACTTCTTTGGAATTTTCACTATACAATGTTAAACACATTTACTGAAATATGACTTTCTAACACAGCAATCAATGGTGCAGCAGAAGATAGTCCAATAGTATTAAGAGAATGTAGTAACTGGAGAAAAATAATAGCCTGAGTTTAGTGATAAGCAGAGTTTGGAGTGAGAAGTAAGTATAGCTGGGGAAGGAACAGAGTGCAGGATAGATGTAGGAGAGAGAATGATGCTGTACTTGGAGAGAGTCTAATGGCTAGATGTAGTTAGTGGAAGACTTATGTTGGAGAATGGCATGGACATGCCCATTTTGAAGATAGGTAGGAATACAGGAGAGACTTGAAGTTGGTGTGGTTTGAAGTACTGCGAAAGAAGGGAGGGAGTTCCATAGTTTAGCTAAGGAATATGGCAGCAGGAGGTGGCCAGGGGGCCAAGAGGATTTGTAGACTTGTAAGAGGTTTTGATTTTCTGATCTAAGTGAGCGGTTAGGAATATAGGGGGTTAAGGAAGTGGTGAGAGAGGGGCAGATGGAGGGCTAGGAGATGAGCTTATGGGCAGTGGTAAGTTTAAGGAAGTTCAGGTAATTAGGTAGCACGAGCCATTGCAGAATATGGAGAGAGAGGCAATGATGAGATTCATTTTTAGAATTGGTGGAGAGTTTGCATATTTTGTTGTAGCAGGATTCTAGTTTGGACTGTAAGCAGAGTTGAAGATTAGTTAGCAGGGAGCACCATACATTAGACAGGGGAGAAGGTAGGAGGAGACTAGGGTCTTTCTGGTGGCAGGAGTAAGGTAGCAGCTGTCCTAGTTTTTGGTGAGTTTTTTTGATAATACTTTGGATGAGTGTTGAATTTTAGACGTTCATCAATGATGACATTGAGCAGTTTAGCATGTGGTATAATTTCAATGGGGATGTTACTCTGAGTATAGTAAAGGAGTTTTTGTAAATAGAGGAGTTTCTCGAAGGAGAAAACATCCGTTTTATTTTATTTGGGTTTAGGAGCAGTTGATTGTTTTGCATCCAGGTTTCTGTTTTATTGAAAGCTGATTGGGTTTTTAGAAGTAGGTTGGAGGGGGAGTTGGCAGAGCAGATGATTGTTAAATCGTCCGCATACTGGATTAGAGCAGTTTCAGAGATGATGCTGTGAAAGTTATTGATAAATATATTGAAGAGTAGAGGGCCAAGGACGGAACGTTGGGGCACACCTGTGGGGGTGTGTAGAAAGGGAGAGGTTGAAGGTTTCCGTTTTACAGCTTGCTGTCTTTTGGAGAGGTAGCTAGAGAACCAGGCTATGGTGGAAGAAGAGAGACAGACAGGAGAGTTGAGATAGGAGTATGGGGTGGGAGACAGTGTCAAAGACTTTGGATAGGTCTAGGAACAGGACAGATACAATTTTGCCAGTCACAAGCTTGGTTAATGGTCTCGAGAAAGGAGAGGAGGGCAGTGATGGTTCTGCGGCCAGGGCAGAAATCATGTTGCGTGGGGGTAAGGAGGTTACTTTACGTTAGGTATGACATCAGTTGTGAATGAACACATTTTTCCAGGATTTTTGAATGTGGAGAATGTATGGGCAATAGGCCTGAAATTGGTTTTGTCAGTGTTTTTACCTTCCTTATGGAGTGGGATGATGTATGCATGTCACCAAATAAAAGGGACATATGATTCTTGGATGGATCTGTTTATTAAAATGGAAATAGGAAAGGCAATACTGTTGGCGGATAATTTGAGAAAGGATGGTAAATTATCAGGTGCACTGCAAGATTTAAGTTGGAGGAGCAGTTTTTTTACTGTGTTTGTGGGGCTGGGTTTTAGGTTGAAGGAGAGGGAAAGAGTTATGTGATCAGAAGGATGGGGGGGGCAGGTGGGATTGAGATTTGGGCGTGAGGAATGGAGGTGGACAATTTGGCTATATAATCCACAAAGGAGGAGTTAAACGGAGTGGCTGTTTCAAGATCGATGAGGTTGGGGTTGGGACCGGGGTTGTCTATTTCCCGGATGGAGGAGATGGTGTTCCAGAATTTTCTAGGGTTGGTTGAGTTTTCAGATTGAAGCTTGGGAGTAATATGCTTTGATGTCTCTAGTTGTTAGTTTTTTTACGGAGTTGCTTGAATTCTAGTAGGGCATTAATTTATTGATTTGGTATTGCTTCCATTTTATGACTCTTAGGAACATGGTTAGTTTAGTCTCCTTTGATAGCCAGGGAGAAGTTTTAGCTTTGACATGTTTGGTTCTGAGAGGAGCGAGGCTGTTGAGTAGGTTCAAGGTTTTGCTTAAGTAGGTGATGGCATTATTAATGAGCTGGGTTCTTACCAGTCTATTAGTTTTACACAGTGGGAAAATATTTGGGGGTTAAAGTTGGAGAGGTTATAAGTCTGAATGTAGTGATGTTGCTTCTGAAGAGGAGAGGGGTGACAGTATGCAAAGGGTGGCAGATGGTGGATAGGGGATTGTGAGTTGGTCTGTTAGTCTAGGCAGAGGTGCTGCAAGATCCATTAGGATCAGAAAGTATTTGCTAAGCGGCAGGCACCTGGAACTGGTTGGGATGGCAGAAATGGAAGGAGGGGAGTTATGGGGCTCTGCTGCCCTAGTGTTAAAGTGCCAGTGGTACAAGCAGACTAGAATAGGTATTGGGGGGGTCCCTGTGAGTGTGCACACTATCGGGGAGCACTCCAAACAACAGCTAATTTAACAGTAGTTTCAAAATAAAGATTACAAAGTCCGCAGAAGCTTACATACACGTGAGGTGAGACAAAATACACTTTTCCCTGGGGAAAACAGTGAATTCTTTAGGTCCTAGGCAAAGGTGGTGTTACTTGCAGAGCTTTAAGTAAATTCCTTGGTTGAGAGGAGAGTTGAAAGAGACCATGCAAGCAGGAATACAAGCAGAACAAGGTAGAGTTATTGTCTAATTGTGGGTGAGAGCTGGAATATAAGCAGAGAAAGAGAGTCATTGTCTAAGATCTGAACAGAAAACGGAAGAACAAGAGAGAGGCGAGTGTGTAAGTGAGAGAGTTGAGTGGAGCAGGGTGGGGGGGTAGAAGAGAAAGTGGATGAGAGTGTGTGCGAGAATATGGTAGTACAGGGTAGGGTAGCCTATAACTGCATGTAGAACAGTAAGGTAGGGCAGCAGGACTTTACAGTACAGAAGACATAAAATGTATACACACATTTACTTATGCAAAACACTATACTTCTATAACAGAACCAGCGGAGAACAAAACATTGCAAGCATGAGAATGTAAAACAGCCAATATGTGCCAGTGTATGGTGAAACCATATAAAACTTTACAAGTGATTTAAAATACATTTGTAACAAAAGCAAAATCAGAATGTAAAAGAGCCAATATGTGCAAGTCTATGGTTAAAACAGCAAATAAAATCTTAAGTAGTGATTTAAGCAATGAGAGTTTTGTTTTAGGAATAATAAACGGTATAGGCTCAACGGTATCCTGCTCCTTCCATGTTCGGTGGGAAACTAAATCAATGAGCTCATCCACTGTGGGGGTAACTCAAGACATAGATGGGTCAGAACTAAAAGCATCCAGAAACATTGACTTCCTCTGGAGAAGGATCAGGAGGCCACCCACCTTTCTGCTTGAGGATCTCTAACATGTCTCCAAAGAAGACATCTTCTGGTAGTGATCTGGGGGACCCTTCTCGTTCCTCAAAATCAGTATCTTCTGAAAGAGATTCCAGCGGGGAATCTATGTACCTCCTCTTGCATGTTCTTTTCTCATGGATGTCCTCTGTAGGATGTTCACGGGAGGTATCAGAAGAGAGGGTAGTTCCTGTACAGGAACTGACTGCAAGCTAGCCTAAACTGGCTGTCCCTGTGGAACAGGCCTGATGGACTGAGAATATGGAACCAAAGAAAGAAGAGGGAGAGGATCTGAGGGATGGCAGACCAGATATCTAGGAAAAGAAAAAGCTGCTGCCAGAACCTCCTAGCCACTAAGATTTTTAGCCTACAGGCTGCAGCACGGACCACCCAGAATGTAGATGGTATCATCCCATGACCTTAGATACTACTTCATCCTGAGATAAGAGGTTAATGGGTCATGCTTCCATTTGGTGCATCTGTAATATTTCACCATATGAGTAATCTTCAATAGGGGACTGGTGGGATCACTCTCAATCTTCTGACTCAGTATCAGAGGTGGGAGACTCCAACTGAGGAGTCTAAGTGTTTCTTCTTAAACGTCCACTTTTTCTGGCAAAACATGGGAGAGGTGTCACCTGACTCCTCAGAAGACTGCAGATGCTGCTGAGCAGGTGGTTTTAAGCCTAAAAAGCAATTCTAACCTGTGGATGTCTGATGAGAAAAGGATGAGGAAGGAAAACTACCATGGAGTGGAACCACATCCTTTAGAACCAGTGAATCCACACTCAGGAGAAGAAATAATCTCTCTCAATACCTGGGTGCCTGAAACAACCCCTATCACCTATTTAAATAGTGCTCTAGCTGAAAGGATCAAATCTGCACTTCAGAGAAGCAGACTCCACCACTGGAAGGATCCACAAAACTGTGAAGTCTGAAGGCCCAGAAGAGGCTATCAGGACGGAGGTCTCAAAAGGGAAGGTGTCTCTGGACATAACCAATGGAGCCAATGGTAATGTCCCCAATGACAGATCTGAAGATTATGACTACTGAATCTTAGGACGGCAGAGTCAAATTAGTCACAGCTAGAAGAAGCAAGGTAGAGCTGCCCTGGAGGCACAGGATCTGGGAGAAACTTTGATTCCGAAGTAACCAGAACCAAGAGACAGACCAGTAAAAAAGCAAGAATTGGGGCATCTGGGCTGATCCAATCACCTTCGGAGCTGAAGGGGATGGAATAACCCCCATCTTTAGCTGCATCTTCGGAAGCCAGTTTGGATTGCCTGATGTGGACATTTCCGAGGTACTCCTGAAAGACCTAAAGGATCCCACAGAAGAGCCAAGGAAGGCCTTATAAAGGATGGTTTAATTTTTCTAATGGAAGTAAAGACTTCCCGGGAGAGTTAGAGCAGAGGCTTTAAAATGCCTTTTGCTTCAACAGTTTTTCAGAGGCCTTCTTAAACTTTGCAACTTCGGTTGCTGGCAGCAGGAGGCCTTTTAAAATGAACTTCCTCCTGCCCACCAAGGCTCTGGGTCCAGATGCTGCACAAATTTCTCAACTTACAGACAGGTGTGTCACCTCCAAACAAAAGACAGGAGTCTTGCAAATCTTGTAATGGAATTTCGTGCCAGCACATTGTACATTTTTTAAAACTAGTGTAATTCTCCATTGTTTTGTCAGGAAAATAAGCAAAAAAAAAGTTACAAACTCTGACTCTGGACTATATAAATCTAAATGTCAAACTGTAGTCAGGAATGCCAATATTCAGGAAACAAGTTAAACAGTGCAGACACTACACACACACACAAATATGTCAATGATGGCAAACCCGATTGTATTGATATTTTACCTCTGTTAATGAGTATTTGTTAGAATTGTAAGGTGATAACTTCATTTTTTTAAAGGTTCACATCACACCCACTGGGAGTTAAAGGTACACACTCAAAAGAGCTGCACTGGAGGGAATGAGTTAATAGTAAAGAGAAGACTAATTTACTAGTTTTTATAAGACTAGTTAATGAACTCATACAGGAAAAGATTTAAAAGAAAAACTCTTAAGGCAGAAAAAAAAAACATCAAAGGGAAGGGGACTAAGAAAAGCTAGAAACCTTCTTAAGAGAAGGAATTAAGTTCTACATAATGTCAACTAATATTTTGCTGTAAAATGAATACGTTGTCTACATAAAAATGGACTTTAGCTGCATGTGATCAATCCTTTTGCTAAAGTGGCAAACAAAACCTGAGGTAATTGCATCATGGAAAGGAAAATCTCTTAAGGGGCTCAAGACTAAACCACTGGTACTGCACAGTCAGATCTGACTAGCGTCTCAGATCTGATGGACTGAATGAACAAGACCACTGGTTTTACTATTAACTCTACCTCTGCAATATTTTTCTGTACACAAGACTCTGGAGCAAACATTTTTTTCAAGACCCTTTAAAAAAATTGATTTTGCATTTATTCTTATGTATCTTGTGGTCCATGAATATTCAAGTTGTTTGCTGTTACTTCTTTACTTTCTGCTCACGGCTGATAAGGGTCATCAGACCAGCCCACCTAACTGGTTATCAAACAGTAAATAAATAAATAAAGCTGGTCACAACCTACACAATCATATGTGTGTGATATCACATTTATATAAGGCAAGTGAATGTGTGCCCTGTGCAAGGGGAAAAGAAAAAAAAAAGTACATCATTCAAATATGTACATTCCCAGACATCAAATCTGCAGCTAGCAAACTAACACAGAGAACAGCTGTTTCAGAACTTACCATAAAACAGTGGTTACTCTACTGATTACTGTTGCAGTACTTGACTATTGGGTTATCTCGCCATCATCTGGATGGTGTACCAGGGTCAAAAATATTCCTTGCACTTGTATGTCTAGTGGATGACCTAAGCTTGTGGGTTTAGGGGTACATAAGTGGACATATCCTTAGACTACTTAAGCCAGAAGCCCCTGGACTAGCCTGAGTAAAAGATCCAATAAAAAAAAGGTTAACCAAAAAGAGGGGAGAAGGGACTGCTTCACACAGCGTAGACAGATGCAAACAAAATGGGGAAGATGGGAAGGATGCAATACTGCAACAGTGATCAGTAGAACATCAACTGTTTAGGTTAAGTTCTTACACAACTGTACTATGTCCCTCCTTAGATCACGGTTTCAGTATTCCAATACTATCACGGTTTCAGTATTCCAATACTACTGGGTGATTCTTCGAAGCTTAGAGGTTGGAAAGGGTAGATGGACTGTAGACAAGAGAGCAGTCTACCAATAATACTACAGATCTGACAAAAGAAACTGGGGTGAGGAACTTTGAAGACCCTAGGAGGGGTAGACAAACCGAAGGGTAAAGCAGAGAACTGAAAGTGTAATGAAAAGAAAGAGAACCTGAGAGATTTTCTGCAGGTGAAGTGAATGGGGATGTACGGGTATGCACTCTTCAAGTCTCTAGAGACGAGAAAGACCTGAGGGAAGATGAAAGGAAGGAGTGTTTGCAGTGAGAACATCTCAAAAGATAGCACCTCCAGAAAGTTGCTGAGATGATATATATCCAAATACCCTCTTTTCTGAACACCAGACACAGCCTTTAAGAAAAGCCTCCTCCTAGATGCTGGTGTGGGTACCAGTTCTATGGTGCCTTGATTGAAGACGCACTAAGAAAGGAGGAAGGTGTATGATGGAAGGATGAGAAGGATGAATGCTTCTTAATGAGATTTCTCTCTATTATATCCTGTAACCCTGATGAATGATAGATAACACCCATTTGAATGTAATGATTAATTTCCACGATGGAAGGGAAAAGGTTAGCCTTTTTGACAAGGGAATTACTGGACCAAGGAGGGAGAGATGGCAGCAGAAAGGCTGATTTGTCTAGAAAAGCAAGTTTTCTTGACTTGGAGTCTCTGAAAGGCTTATCATGAAATATTTTTCTGGGCTATTTCCTACCCTACTGACAGGATTTCCAATCCCTGCAGCCAACGAAAGTGGGCTTAGCAGGGCAATTTCAATCTTAAATGGGCAATGAAATGAGAAAAAATGTTTAAAGTCCTGCAACATTTTGCTCTTCTCTTGCAAAGTCTTGAAAAGTTCTGTTGCAGGGTTCCACACAAAAATGTCCTTGTGAAGTGGAAAATCCATGATCTAAGGACTTTACATCCTCAGGAAAGGAGGTGAAAACAAGCAAATATTCTAACAAATGATCTAGCAGCAACAGTGGCAGCAGCCACCCTGGAAGAAGCCTTTGCAGCATCAAAACTGCATTTAATGGAATGCCAAGTAACTTGTGTAGCTTGCTCTAGCATACATGTTGCTTAAACTCAGAAGCTTCAGTGTTAGCTACAGTCTTAAGATCTCTTACAATAAACCAAAAATCTTGTCACTTGATTTTGGTAATTTGAAGTTCTAAAAGCAAGAGTGGCAGAAACATAAACCTACTAAACATCTGCCAGCAGTTAATCAGCAGAAATGGAAAAGGCAGAAGGATCTGCTACAGAATTTTTGTAAAGAACCTCATGGACCTTATAAAACCCATTGGGCTTCTTGACTGCTGGAGGCTAGAAATCAGGAGAAGCTGAAATGGATGCAAAGGCATATACAGGAAGGCCTCAGACTAGAGGGACAGAAGGTGGAATTAGCAGCCCCGACTTCCAGCAAAAGTTTTTTGTACATTAAATATCGGCTTAGATTTCATATAAACGTACATTATTTTCAATTATATTTCCTCAATGCAGGAATCAGGGGACAAGATGTCACCAGAGTCAAACTGACAAGGAGAAAGGATTTAATAGGAATAAGCCAAGGAATCATCAGAATCAGATTCCTCCTCCTACTCAGATGAAGATTCATGCTGCATCTTTGGGGGGATTAAAGGAATGCAGAAGGGTTTATAGAGTCAAGATTACTTTATACAGGTCCTGTGAGAACTCCACCCATTCCTTTTCCTGACATGTCTGCATTGGTGAAACATTTTTGGTTTTCTGTTTCTTTTTATTAGGGGCGATGTCTGCCCTAACAAGGCGAGGCAAATCAGAACCCTGGTGGGCATCAATCAAAATACCTGTTCACCTCTTCACTCAAGGATATCACGAAAGCCTTCTGGTCCCTCTGAAACTAGCACCCTAGACCCCCCCCCCTTTTTTATTTCAAACACCTTTACTGAATTATCACTTGTGATACAAGTAAATTTACATTCATATAAAACTAATCAAGCTATAACATGACAAACATACTTCACATATATTGCTATATATCCCATTGGGGAATCCGTCCGCCAACTGACTGCACTCCCAGAAAATATGTTCCAAATTACATCTTCCTTCCCCTTCACACCTCCAACATTTGCTGTCTACCTGAGGAAAAATTCTCTGGAATCTACTCTGGGTATAAAAATATCTATGTAAAACTTTCCAGGCAAAATTCATAAATCTTTTAGATTTTTACAGCATATTTGGGAGACAAACGTATATCCTCCCATTGTTTCTTTGTGAATTGCTAATACAATTTCGTCCCAATCCTTTCTTACCTTCTCTGATTGATTCTTATAGTTATCATGCAATATTTTATATGCTCTACTAATTACTCCTTTTTTAACGGCAGCTTCTGTTCTAGATTCTATTAAAAACTCTACCAGTGCTGGTCTTTCATTTAGAACTGTCCATTTCTTTTCTCTCTGCCTAGACTCTGATATCAATCCCAGATAGGGAATGCAATCTCTAACCTGCAGTAAAAATAAATTCTTGGTGTCCTCCCCATTCCATCATCCTTCCCTTTCTAGTTATTTGCTCCCAATACCTTGGTTCCTTTGCCAGTTTTCTCCAATAAATTCCAGCCCCCTCTTGCCTATTCTCTATATCCTTAAATGCAATCTTCCCTATCAGCAGAATCTCCTTTCTCCATTCCCGTGTTGGTTTAGTTCTTAGAATACTTTCTGCTACTTTATGGATATAATATTCTGTATGACTACTGTTATTCTCCTTAAAGGCCAGCATCCAAAATCACAGCCTCTCTCACTGTCCCCCTTCTCAACCATTTAGGTATGAATAGTTTTGTCAGACAAGCGAGAATCAGACACCGTAAAAGATTCAGTTAGGGTCAAGGTAGTGGACACCTGAAGGAGTCGGACTAACCATGGATTCCACCAACATCTCAACAGGTGCATCCGAATTAGACTTGGCAACAGATGGTTTAGGCCTAGACTTTTTGCACTTATTTTCTGGTGTGAGCAGGATGTCCAAGGAGTCTGCAATCTTAGATTGTGTAAGGCACTTCAAACATTAGGTTGAAGTGTTGAAAAAGGAAAAATAGTACATGCAGTCTTGCGAACAAATGGCTGACAGATCTGACGGTTTCTGCAGCCATGTTTACCCCTTAGGCAAAATAAGCAGTGGGAGTGGAGGCCCTTACAAGTTCTGCCTACCACAGTCACACTTCCCTCTCTTAACAGACAAAAGTTATGCACTCACCATCACAACAGATGTGTGTAGTCTGTTTCTGCCCTTTTCTCAAATGATAGGTCTCAGATCCAACTACAACCACTTCCAAGCTTTGGATCTGGTGCTATGGTTCCTCCCCTACCCATAATCACTGTGAACAGAAAAAGTTACCCCATGTCAAGTTTGCCCATCCAAAAATGGCAATGTAAATTATGCAATATAACTGTAAGCTACTTAAAAGAGCAGGTGGCTTAAACAATAGTAATGTATATGAGGAGAGAGACGCAGAAAAAGACAATATCTTCAGGAGCCAGAGACAGGTAAGTTAGATCCATCTCAGAAACAAACTATACCACCACAGAAACAAAATAAGGAGGAGAAAGGTGCAAGGGAAGTTTGGGAAAGGATGGAAACTGACACCACAGATCTATCACTATGGTGAGTATATATCTTTCATATCCTCAGTGGATGTGACAGAGTCCCCACCTACTTTTATACGTGGGAGGCCTCATGGAAGGATATTTCAGAGGACAACTGAACAAAAGGGAGCCTTAGATGTGGACTGCACATCCAATTAGTAATGTGAGATGAAGGCATGAACCTTACACCAGGAAGCTGCAAGCACATATGTCATCAACTGGAACACTGGAGAAAAAGGCTGTAGATGAAGCCAGAGATATAGCAGAATAAGCTTTGGGAATGGAAAGGAAAGTACAGTTGTGTACACTTACCATAAATGTAGATGTTGAGTGTATTCACTCTGTTGCAGTCATCACACTTGGGTTATCCTGCCAGGAGTAGCCCTCAGTCGGCCCGATTACCATAGGCTTAGTATTTCTGTGTCAGGTGCTGTCGCTCCAGGACTGACGTCAGGTCATCAATGGTATAAAATCAGGCAGCCGATGCCATTACATCAGTTTTTCTTGCCCCCAACTGTCAGGAGCCCCAAAACAGGGAGCTAGGTTATGGTGGAAGACCACCAGTACTAAGTAAATACCAAAAATTCCCTGTAAGGAGAGAGGAAGAGAGAGAGAGACAAAGGGGATGGAGGGTGGGAAACCAGGACTGCAACAGTGAATAAACTCGAACATCTACATTTGTGGTAAGTGTACACAACTGTACTATGTTCTTCATGTTTCACTGTTGCAGTCATCACACTTGGGTTGATTCCCAAAGCCGAAGAAAAGGGTGGAGGCAATCAAGAAGACTGGGAGCTGGCTAGGATGCCCTACAAGACTGCAGTGGCAAAGCCTGCCCTGGATTTGGAAAAGATAGGTTCATAGGTAGGTACTAGGCTATTAGCCCTAGGGCCTATATAAGCCTAGCCAAAAAGGTAACCTGGCTTTCGCCACCCAAGAAAATTATTTTCCTGTGCCCCTGTCAAGCAGAGCCACAGAAGTGATCCCCGGGGTGAATTTCCTATTTCCCATCCAATCATCAAGATTTTTCTTGAAGAGTGCTAATGAGGAGCTCTGTTTGACATAGATAGGTAGTTTTTTCCAGAGTATGGGAAGTCTCTGCGACAGGAATTTATCCCTCCAGCATGTTCTTTTTACTGTGGTGACAAGGTTTAGGTCCCTAGAGCGTGTAGCTCAGAGGCACTGGGATTTCTTTAAGTGGAGCATGCCCAACAGCTCTGGGTTTGACATAGCTTTGTACATTAGGGAGAGATCGCCTCTGAGTAGGCGATATGCGACGGAGTAAAGCTGGAGTTTTTTTAGATGGTCTGCATAGGGCATCTGTTTGAGACCAGTAATCCTCTTTGTGAGGTATTTCTGTGGCCTTTCCAGTTGTTATAGATGTCTTGTGAGGTACATACCAAAAGGAGCGTTGTACTCTATAATGGGTCTAATGAGTGATGAGTAGAGGGGAACAATGACCTTTTTTTCTGGATGAGAAACCTTTTGTGATGGTGAGCCACGTAGAAGGATTTCCTGACCACTGTGGCGATGTGATTATCAAAGGAGAGATTACTGTCCACCTGTGTCCCAAGGTCTCTTATCGCACTTTCGGCATTAAGTAGACTACCACTTATGTGGTAGTTCATGGGTACAGAATTTTTACCCAAGTGGATGACAATACACTTTTTGGCATTGAGCTTCAGGCCATGGCTCTGACACCAGGTATCTGTCTCAGTGAGGCCCTTTTGTAGTATGTCCACATCGTTAGGAGTTTAGATTATGGCTCCTAGTTTGCAGTCATCTGCAATCTTTGTTAGCCAAAGACCTTCTGTGTTAGCCTGTACTTCAGAGAAGTAGATACGAAACAGGAGAGGACCCAGGGCTGAACCCTGTGGTACTCCACTTGTCACTGGTCTGAAGTAGGATTTGGAGTCTGCTACTTTCACAGTGTGGGTTCTGTCCGCGAGCCAGTTGGCAACCCATCTTGTGACATAGGGATTTATACCTAGTTTAGTGAACTTACCTATAATTCCACAGTGGGGGATGGTGTCAAAAGCCTTGGTGAGATCTAGATAAGCTGTGTGAACCACCTTACCCTCAGCTATGGCTTTGGTGACTGCTTCAAAGTAGTCAATCAGGTTTAGGAGACATGATCTGCCTTTTACAAACCCGAACTGGGTAGGGTCCAGAGTTTGGCGATTACTAATGTCTTTGTTTACGAGTTCCATGATGATATGTTCCATAGTCTTGCAGACCAGGCTCGTCAGGTTAATGGGGCGGTAGTTCCCGGGGTCTGTTGTGGCTCCCCCTTTGTGGAGTGGGATAACCGTCGCGGTGTGCCATTCAGTGGGCACAAAGCCTGAGGTGAGGCTATAACTGAACACAGTACTTAGGTAGGGTGCCAGTTCATTCTGTAGTTCGTGTAGAACGCAGCCTGGGATATTGTCAGGTCCCATGGATGCTGTGTTCTTGGCTTTGGAGAGTTTTTTTTTTTTACCTGTGCAGCCATGATTACAGTAACTTTGCATTCTTCCGGTATACAGATGGGCCCTCTAAGGGGTGAGAGGGGAGTAAAGCTAGCACTGAACCTATCTGCCAGGATGTTGGCAATATCAGTTGGTTCTGTATATTTAGTGCCATTGTGCTGTAACTCAGAGGAGATCAGAGTGTTGCCATTGATATTCTTGACATAGCTATAGAATGCTTTGTGGTTGTCTTTACAGTCAGTGGCAATTTTATTTTCATAACTAACTTTGGAGGATTTTATGAGGGATCTCAGCGTCTTACTGAGGTTGACCAGGGAGTTCCTCCAGTCAAGGGATTTTACTCGTTTTTGCAACAGTTTCTTTCTTCTGTTGTAGAGTTTGTTTATGGCAAAGGACCACCAGATTGGCTTCCATTTTTTGGAGGATAACATCGTGGTTCCATAAGGGACAGCATGATCCATGCAGTCATGTAAGTGCTTATAAAATGCATTTGTGTAGGATTCAGTTGTACCTCTATTGTCTGTCTGCATGGGTGTCATGTAGTTTGCCACTTCTGTCCTAAGAAGTGTGAAGTTTGCTTTGAGAAGTTTTTTACGGAGGTTTCCCTAATTGGGGGTGGGGGCGGGATGTGGATGTCTAGGGTGATTAGCTTGTGGTCGGATCTGACTGAGGAATTGACTTCTGGTGTGGAACACCGGTTACCCATGTTGGTAATGACCAGGTCTAGGATATTGTTGCCCCTGGTGGGGGTGTGAATAAGTTGATCCAAGGCGTTGGAATTTATGAATTCCAAAAAACATTGAGCAAAAGAGTTGGTACATGAATAGTTTTCCCAGTTAATAGCAGGGTAGTTGAAAATTGCCCATTATTAGGGTGTTAGGTTGTACCCTAACACTTTCCAGTGTATCAAGAAATGAGGAGTGGCAATCCTGGGGCATGGTGGGGGGGTCTGTAGCAAGCTACAATTTGGATTGCAGTCTTGCAGTCAGGCAGGTGGTAATGCTTGGCGAAGGTATGAACAGAAGTCCATGTTGCAGCCTCCAGGATGTCCCTGGTGGGGACCCCTCGGAGAAAAACAGCAGAGGTGGAGGTTGCCCTGCTGGAATGCGTCCTGACCCCCTTTGGGGGCAGTTTCCTGTGGTTGTAGCAGAAATGGATACAGTGTGCTAACCATTTGGAGATTGTTTGTTTAGATATGGCCTTGCCCTCTGCCACTGCTTGGGAAGCTGACTAGCAATTGGTCAGTTTTTCTAAAAGATTTAGTCCTATCCAGATTGTAGATGTGCACAGACATCTCAGATTCTGAGTGCAGAATCATTTCCCCCTTGTTTTGTGGGTTAGGGAAAAAGGTGGGCAAATGAATGGATTGGTTGAGAGCCACACTGGACAATGCTTTAGGCATGAAGGATGGGTTAGTCCTGAGGGAGACCCTTGTCAGCATGGAAAATGATGAAGGGGCTCTACAGCCATGAGTGCTTGCAGCTCAAACTCTTCTAGCTGAAGTGATGGCCAGAAGCAAGGCTGTTTTCCAAGAGAGGAATTTTAACTCTGCTGGGGCTGCAGGCTCAAAGGGGGGCAGGGTGAGCTTTTCCAACACAAAGTTAAGGTCCCAAGCTTGGGTAGTTGCTCTTCTGGGTGGCCTTAAGTTGTTATCCCCTCTTAGGAACTGCCAGATGAGAGGGTGTGAGAAGAGAGGTGGCTCTGTGCTGTAATGAGCAGAGATGTCTGTGTAGTAGGTCTGCTAGGTAATCCAGGATGAGAGGTAGGGAGGGTTGTGCTGTTTCGGCTCCCTTAGCCTGGATCCAGGTGCAAAACCTTTTCCACCTGTCAGCATAGGATTTCCTAGTGATGGGGCATCTGGCCTCATGTATAACATCCAGGACTTGTTTGTTTAAGCTGGCAGCTTAGGTTGAGGTCAGGGAATAAGCCAGGCTGCCAGGTTCAGGGTCTGCAATTGTGGATGCATGAATTCTCCATTCTACTGGGTCAGGAGTGTTGGGATCTGAGGTAGGTGCCATGGTGACAGGCAGCGCAGCAGTGGGTACCAGTGCTGGCGTGGCCAGTCTGAGGCAATCAAGATAGCCCTTTGGTTTTTCCTCCCTTATTTTGAGCAGTACCCTTGAAATGAGTGGTAGAAGGGGAAATGCATAGATAGAGAGGTTTACCCATTGGAAGGATAGAGCATTCACATTCCAGGCCTTGCTGTGAGGTTCCCTGGTGCAGAATTTGCTGAGCTGATGATTGGAGTGGGAGGCAAAAAGAGGTCCACCTTCGGGGTGCCCCATTTCTGGGTTACAAGGTTGAAGGTTCTGTGGTCTAGCGGCCACTCGTGTGGGTCTAGCAGGTTTCTGCTTAGGTTGTCTGCCAGAGTTTAGGGAGCCTGGCAGGAATTGTGCTAGCAGGTGTATTTGCATAGCTGAGGCCGTGTGCCAAAGGGTCATGGCGAGCCGGTAGAGAGGATAAAAGTGAGTCCATCCATGCTTGCTGATATACCACATCATTGTAGTGTTGTCTGTTTTGATCACTAGAGGCCCCAGGGACAGTAGGGGTCTGAAAGCTGTCAGGACATACTGAACAGCTAGCATCTCTTTTTGGTTGATGTGCAGATGTATTTGATTTGGGCTCCAATGGACCTGAATGCACCTGCTGTCCAGGTGTGTACCCCAGGCATAGTCTGATGCGTCTCTGGTGAGGGTCTGGGCGGCGTGAGGTTACGAGAAAGGAAGTCCCTTGTTGTGGTTGTATGCTGCTGCTCACCAAAGAAAATCTTTCCTTAGACAGGGTATCATGTATAACAGTTCCCAGGTCTTGAGAGTGTTGACACCAAAGACGTTTTAGGTACTATTGTAGTTTCCTCATATGCAGTCTGGCATATGGAATGAGTAGAATGCAGGAGGCCATGAAACCTAGAGCTTGCAGGATTTTCCTTGCGGATAACTGGAATCTGGTGGCTAGTTGAGAGAAGTAGCCAGTCAGGTAGGCTCGTTTTTCTGGAGTAAGGAATGCCATCTGGAATGCTGCGTCCAGGCTTACTCCCAGGAAAACAATTTTTTGTGTGGGGACTAGTTTTGATTTCTTTTCGTTCATAGTATACCCCAGGGAGGTCAGTACGTTCTTTACAAAGGTCAGACGCTGTAACAGCTTTTCCTGACTGTCTGCCTGAATCGGGCAACTGTCTAAGTAAGGGTAAATTTGAATATTTCTTTGTCTGCAAAAAGCAATGGCTGGAGCCATGGATATTGTGAAAACTCTGGCAGCAGTGGATAAGCCAAAGGGAAGCGCAGAGAACTGAAAGTGCATAGATCCTGCCCTGAAAAGTACAGCTTTGTACCTACCATAAATGTAGATGTTCGAGTGCTAATACAGCTGCAGTAATCACAGATGGGTTCTCTGCCGTCAGGCGGGTCCTCGGTCGGCCAAATTCCAAAGTCTAGGTCCGGCGTCGGTTGTTGTCGCTTTCTCTCCTGACGTCAGTGAGGCCGGAGTATATAAGACACAGCCGACGCCATGTTCTTCAGTCTTTCTTGCCCCAGATGTCAGGTGCCCCCAGAAGGAAGGCAATACATAAATTATGTTTATATGTATATACATGCAATGCAATATAATCCAAAATCAGTAGTTGCAAGCAAATAAACCATAGAAAGATAACCCAGTCAGGTTGTATGAAGAGGGTGTTAGGCCCCATGCCTTTACCAAGTGGGGAAGGAGGGAGAGAAACCTGTACTGCAGCTGTATTAGCACTCGAACATCTACATTTATGGTAGGTACAAAACTGTACTATGTTCATCGTGCATACAGCTGCAGTAATCACAGATGGGTAGAGTCCCAAAGCTACGCACAGGGTGGTAGGTACTAGGAGGAACTGGGTTGAGCCAGAATGCCCTGCAACACAGCAGTGGCAAAGCCTGCTCTAGTTTTGGAATATAAAAGCAGGTGGTAGTGTTTTGTGAAGGTATGTACAGAACTCCATGTGGCTGCCTCCAAAATATCTTTGGTAGGAACTCCTCTGAGGAAGGCTGTAGAGGTAGCTGTGGCACTGGTGGAGTGTGATCTGATGCCTGTAGGAACAGATTTCCCATGATAGGAATAACAAAACCGTATGCAGTGGCCTATCCACTTTGAAAAATAGTCTGCTTGGTAACTGGCTTCCCTTGAGCCCCTACAGCATAGGACACAAAAAGAGTTGTTCTGATTTCCTGAAGGACTTTGTTCTGTCCAAATAATAACGTAGCTGCCTATGTCTAAAGAGTGTAGCAGCCTTTCCCCTTTGTTTTGAGGATTGGGGTAAAAGGTAGGTAGGTGTATGGCTTGATTTAAAGCTACCCTGGATACCACTTTAGGCATAAATGACGGGTTGGTAAGAAGGGAAACCCTGTCCTGATGGAAGATAAGGGCTGCACCGCCATGAGGGCCTGTAGTTCTGAAACCCTACGAGCTGAAGTGATAGCCAGAAGGAAGGCTGTTTTCCAGGACAAATATTGCAAATCTGTTGAGGCAGCTGGTTCAAAAGGAGGCAATGTTAATTTTTCTAGTATGTAATTAAGATCCCAGGCTGGTATTGGTTGTTTCCTTGGTGGTCTTATATTCTTAGCCCCTCTGAGGAACTGTCGTAAGAGTGGGTGAGAAAATAAAGGAGGATCCGTGTTGAATTCTGCAGAAATGGCTGAGGCATGGATTTTTATGGAAGAAAATGAAAGTCCACTGTTCAGCAGCTCAGCTAGATACTGTAATACCTGAGGCAAGTTCAGTTTTCTAGGGTCCTGGCCTTTTTTCTCATTCCAAGAGCAAAACCGCTTCCATTTTGCGGAGTAAGCTTTTCTAGTAGATGGCCTTCTGGCCTCCAAAATGACATCCTGCACCTCCTTGGAGAGTAGGGTCCGTTGTGGTGTTAAGGAATTTTCCATGCAGCGACATTGAGTGTTTTCAGCTGACTGTGAAGAGTTTTGTAGCTTTGCTGAGTCAGCAGAAGAGGCATTAGAGGCAGGGACCAGGGAGGAGTATGTGTTAGGCTCCTCAGGAGCGGGTACCAGTGTTGCCTTGGCCAATCTGGAGCAATCAGTATCATCTTCGGTCTGTCTGCTCTTGCTTTCAAAAGCACCTTGGGCAGAAGAGGCAGAGGTGGGAATGCGTAAACTGTCCATGCTGTCCAACTGAATGAAAGGGCGTCCACTCTGCAGGCCTTTGGATGAAAGGTCCTCGAGCAAAACTTTTCCAATTGATGATTCCTGTGGGAGGCAAAAAGATCTATGTCTGGCCTCCCCCACACTTGGATTATCTCTGTAAACACCTGAGGATGCAACTTCCATTCGTGTGGATCTGTCATATTTCTGCTTAGATGGTCTGCCAGCGTGTTTTCCAATCCTGGCAAGTACTGTGCTTGAAGTTCGATTTGCCATTCCAGAGCCAAGTTCCAAAGAGTCATGGCTAGTCTGCACAAGGGGTATGAATGTGTTCCTCCTTGTTTGTTTATGTACCACATTACTGTGGTGTTGTCTGTTCTTATCAGTAATCGTCCTGGATGCAGGAGGTCCTTGAAAGCTGTAATTGCATTTATTACTGCTAGCATTTCTTTTTGATTGATGTGAAGGTGCTTTTCCTTTTGGGACCATTTGCCCTGAATGCACCTGTCAGTCATGTGCGCCCCCCAGGCGTAATCTGAGGCGTCTGTTGTGATGACTTGATTTGCTTGAGGCTTGCAGAATGGGAGGCCTGTATTTGCTTGACATGCTTGGGCCCACCATAGAAATTCCTTTTGCAAACATGGAATTATTGGTATTATTGTTTCCAAACTGTGACTGTGTTGAGACCATAGGTTTTTTAGGTACCATTGAAGTTTCCTCATATGCAGCTTTGCACATGGGATTAAAAGAATGCAAGATGCCATGAAGCCCAGAGCCTGCAGGATTTTCCTTGCAGTAAGCCTGGTACATTTTGCTAGCATTTTGAAGTACTGAGTTAGTTGCCCCTGTTTTTCTGGCGTAAGATAGGCCCATCTGGGTGTTTGTGTCCAAGTTGGCACCCAGGAAAGTTATTTTCTGACATGGTGTTAGCCTGGATTTCTCTTTGTTGATTGTGTATCCCAGAGAATGCAGTAACCGTGTTACATAAGCCAGATGTTCCAGAAGTATGTGCTTGCTGTTCGCTTGGATCAGGCAGTCGTCCAAATAAGGGTAAATTTGTATCCCTTGAAGTCTGCAGTAGGCAATCACTGATGCCAGGCACTTTGTGAATACTCTGGGCGCAGTAGATAAGCCAAAGGGCAATGCAGAGAATTGATAGTGGATTGAACCTGCAAGAAATCTGAGGTATCTTCTGCAGCTTTGTCTGATTGGGACATGCAGATATGCCTCCTTGAGGTCCAATGTTACCAGCCAAAACTCCTTGCCCAGCATGGGAAGAAGCTGCTGTAATGTGAGCATCTTGAATTTTGGTACGAGTAAAAATGCGTTTAGGATGGATAAGTCCAAAATGGGTCTCCAGTTGGTTCCTTTCCTTAGTACCAGAAAAAGTCTTGAATAAAAACCTTGACCTTGTTCGTGAGTAGGTACCTCTTGAATAGCTCTCATGCTTATGAGCTTTGAAATTTGTAGTTGTGCCTCTGCCCTTTGATTGTGTGGCAGGTTTGGCATGCCTTTCATTTTTGGAAGAGTGTGGAATTGAAATTTGTAGCCTCTGTTTATAATGTCCAGGATCCATTTGTCTGTTGTGACAATATGCCAATTTCTTGCAAATAATGCTAGCTTTCCTCCCAAAGGTGCTGCCAGCTGAGAACTGCTTGGCATGGAAATGAGGGAGTCATTGGGTTTGTTTCCTGTATTGTTGTGCACTGTCTTTGCCACCTCTTGGTGCTGGAGTTTGCCATTGTCGGCCTCTATATGATCCTTGTGACTGCCCTCTGCCCCCTGTGTGTCTGTATCTACTTCTTTGGGGCTTGTCAGTGGCTGGAAAGGACCAGTTTTTTGAAGGCCAATTTCTGCTAAAACATGGTGGTTGGACCTGTAAAAAAGCTTTGACAGTTTGCATAGATTTGACTTTTTCTTCCATTTTCCGTAATATCTCCTCCGCATTAGTACCAAACAGCACATCCTTTTGTAAAGGAGCATCTAGAAGTTTAGCTTTCACATGATCAAGCAAGTTTTGTTCCCTAAGCCAGGCATGTCTGCGAATGACTGATCCTGTAGCAGCCGCTCTACTTGAGGCCTCTAGGGCATCATAGCCACATTGTAAGGTGTGTTTACCCACTTGCTCTGCACTATGCATCATATCCTGCAACTCCTTCAAATCTGGTTGTTCAGGTTGAGACATTTTATTCCTTAATTGTGATAACAGGAACGGTTGATATTTAAGCATATGAAACTGACAATTTAAGGCCCTCATGGCTAGGGTGGCCGAGGTATATACCTTTTTTCCCCACCTTTCTAAGGATCTTGACTCTCTTTCGGCAGGAAGTGGATTCTTGGCAGTAGAGGCCTTCAATCCCTTGGGGCCTTGAGAAATGGTTTCAGGGTCAGCATTATGGCTTTTGTAGACAAATTGGTGACAGTTAGGAACTCTGTAGTACCTATCAGGTTTGACTGGTGCAGGAGGCAGGGAATCCGGGTTAAGGCAAGCCTCCGAATAAACATCATCAAGTATGTCCAAAACAGGAGGTATCGCCAGAGGTCTGTGTTGAGGTAACAAAAGAAATTCCCTAAGTCTTTTCTTGGAATCGGAAAAGTCTTGGCCTTCCCAATGGAAGTGTTCCCTTAAAGTGTGCACGGTTTCCCCAAAGGAAAAATCCTCAGGAGGAGATACAGAAGGAATGGACTGCTCTGCATCCGAATCCTCAAAAGGGGAGTAAGAGTGTTCATCTACATCAGAATGTTCTGATAAAATGGAGCCCTGATCAGAAGAGGGAGAATCTTCCTCCACTCTGGGTCTCTTGTCTGGAGGGGGTTGAGAACCCCTGATAAGAGTAATTAAATCCTCAGCCATTTTAAGCATCTGTTTTTTAGGCATGGGGCCTGGAGATGGGCCCTGTGCAACAGGCCTGTTGGGATGCCTGGCTGCTTTGGATTTAGTAAAGGCCTTAATAGAAAAAGAAGATGAGGGTCTGAAGACACCATGGGTGGAAGTGGACCTGTCCACATTAGGAGGCTCAACATTAGCAATGGCTTCGGTGGTTGTAGTCTGGGAAAGGGGCGAGGTACCTGCGGTCTCGGGTACAGAGAACACTGCCAAAGGAGTGTCGTCGGTAGTCAGGGACTGCAAAGGCGTCTCGCTGAGAACCGGACCACGTGTAGCCTGTTTTGGCATGGTGTCGGTGGGGACCGCGGACCTCGCGTGTCGGTCCTTGTCCTTGCGTTTTTTGGACAAAACGGTAGTTGGAGTTTCCGACAACATTTTATAATCAAAGGCTTTACCAAAATAGTGTTGGGCGAACTCCGCCCGATGCTTAATAGTGCGTTTATTGAAAGTAGCCCAAAAGCGACAGCCCGAGACGTCGTGGTCTGGGCCTAAACAAGGTATGCAGAGGGAATGGAAATCCTTATGCGGTATTTGCTTCCCACAAGAAATACAATTATTAACTTTTTCTGACATCGGTCTGAGGCAAGAAAAGTTTCCCCAACGGGGTACTTAGCTTTAATGAAGACTTCGGGTTCCAATTTTTTCGTAATTCAGGAGCTGGCCGACCGGCACTTGCGAACTGCTTCTGCTTCGGGCACCACGCGGCAAAAAAGACTGGAGAACATGGCGTCAGCTGTGTCTTATATACTCCGGCCTCACTGACGTCAGGAGAGAAAGCGACAACAACCGACGCCGGACCTAGACTTTGGAATTCGGCCGACCGAGGACCCGCCTGACGGCAGAGAACCCATCTGTGATTACTGCAGCTGTATGCACGATGAACATCATAGATATTTCCTGCAAGATTCCCTGATAGGGATGTGTAGGTAGGCCTCTTTTAGGTCTAGGATGGCTAACCAAGTATCCTTGGAAAGGACAGGAAGAAGCTGCTTGAGGGTGAGTATTTTGAATTTTGGTATCACCAGAAAGGTGTTTAGAATGGATAGATCGAGGACTGGGCACCAGGTGCCCTCTTTTCTGGGTTCCAGGAAGAGTCTGGAATAGAAACCTTGGCCTATCTGGTCTGCAGGAACATGCTGTACTGCCCTCATGAAGAGCAGGGAAAGAGCTTGCTTTTTGGCCTCTGCCCACTGGTTTGCAGGAAGATCTGGGAACCCTTTTGGGGTTGGCAGAGTGTGGAAATAAAATATGTATCCCTGGGGCACTATGTTGAGGACCTATCGGCCGTTGGTAGTAGAGTCCCAGTTGTTTGTATGGAAGGAGAGTTTTCTTCCTAGGGGCACAAGCAGGTGGGTAGAGGTAAGGGGTGGAGGTGTAAAGTCATTATGAATTCTTACCATAAGGAGGTGGCTTAGCACTCCCCATTTTTGAAGAGGAGGAACTCCACTGTTTAGATCTCTGCATTCCCTGGGACTGCTGTCTGGGGGGGGGGGGTCTGCTTCCCCTGGGTCTGGGCTGAGCTGGCCTTGTGGGGGCCGGAAAGGACCAATGCTTGGAGGGGCAATGCCTACTGAACCTCGGTGGCTGGACCTGTAAAAAGTCTTTAACTGTCTGCATAGATGTAGCTTTTTCTTCGATCTTTTTTAAGAACTCTTCTGCCTTGGTGCTAAACAAATTCTCTTTGTTCAATGGTGCGTCCAATAATTTTGATTTGACATGGTCTGGCAAGGTCTGTTCCTTAAGCCAAGCATGCCTTCTAAGGACAGAACCAGTGACTGCTGCCCTGCAAGATGCTTCTAGGGCATCAAAGCCCCATTGCAAGGTGTGCTTAGTAACTTGGCTTGCAGAATGCATAAGCTCTTGTAATTCTTTATTTTCTGCACAAGCAGGAAAGGAAGACATTTTTTGTTTAAGGAGTTCCATGGTATGCTGCTGATATTTCAACATGTGGAACTGACAATTTCGTGCTCTAATAGCAAGAGTTCCAGAGGTGTATACTTTTTTTACCCCATCTGTCTAAAGCTCGGGAATCCCTGTCTGAGGGAGTGGGATTCTTAGCTGAGGTTGCTTTAATTCCTTTAGGGCCTTGGGAGATTACCTCTGTATCAGCAGTAGGATTTTTGAAAAGGAATTCGTGAGAGTCACGGACTCTAATACCCTGTCAGGTTTCCTGGGAGCAGGAGGAAGTGTGTCGGGAGTCAAACTAGATTCCATAAAAACATCATCCACAACATCCAGGTCAGGAAGAATGCCTAAAGGTCTGTGCTGTGGTAAATCTAAGAATTTCCCGAGACTCTTTTTTGACTGAGGATAGTCCTGAAATCCCCATTGGAAATGCTCCCTTAAAGTATGCAGGGTTTCACAAAATGAAAACTCCTCTGGAGGAGAGGCAGAAGGAACGGACTCCTCTGCATCAGAATCCTCATAAGCAGAGAAGGGTTGCATGTCTTCATATTTAGAAACCTCAGAGTCATCGGACTCCTGTTCAGATAAAACTAATGGGGACAAGTCTCTTTCTTTTGGAAGGAGTAGCGTGGCTTCCCCTAATAAGCATAAAGAGGTCTTCTGCCATTTTAAGCATTTGAGATTGAGGCATGGAAGCATGTGCCTGAGCTTGGGTCTTCGTTTTTTTGTAGTTCGTACCCTGTGACTAAGAAACTCGGTAGTTTTTGAAAGAACTGAAGACGCAAAAGAAGTCGTCGGTTTGTGTCGAGAATCGGTAGTGCAATGAACTTCCTTGGAAACCAGTGCCTGCTCAGCAGCTCCGGACCCATCCAAGGTAGAGACATCCGCAGGATCCTTAGTCGAAGAAAAGTCTTGCAGCATACCAGACTCCAAACGGGTCTCGGTAGCGGCCTGCAAATCCACAGAAGCAGGCATAAGGGGCTGCAAAAGCACCTCACTGAGGACCAGAGAACTGACTAGCTTAACGGAAGTGTCATTGGCAGTTTTGGACCCGTGTGGTCTTGTCTTTATCCTTAGGTTTTTTCGGAAGATCAATTGTTAGATGGCTTACCCAAGCCATATCAGAATACCAGGACTGAGAGCGAAAATATTTAGGTACAATAAGGGCCTGATATATAACTCTGGCTTTGAACAAAACACAAAAGTGACAGCGAGGGACATCGTGGTCTGGACCTAAACAGGTGACGCAGTAAGAATGGAAGTCTCTGTGTAGTATTTGCTTTCCACAGGCGAGACAATTGTTAACCTTTTCTGACATCTGTTAGAGCAAGAAAAAAGGATCCCCATCGGGGTACTTAGCTTTAGAAGACTTCAACTTCAATTCGGAAACGAAAACTCAGGTAGCGGCCGACCAGCACTCATGCGAACTGCTATTGCTTCGGGCTCCTCGGCAAAAAAGACTGATGTAATGGCATCGGCTGCCTGATTTTATACCACTGACGACCTGATGTCAGCCCTGGAGCAACAGCAACCGATGCAGAAATACTAAGCCTCTGGTATTCAGGCTGACTGAGGGCTACCCCTGGCAGGATAACCCAAGTGTGATGACTGCAACAGTGAAACACGAACATCATCAGGAATTCCCTTTTGGTAAACAAATGAAATCCACTGAGTTAACCATCGAGAAAGAGTGACTTTGGAAAGAGCTTTTCCTGATTTACCAATGGAAAAGTACACAAACAACTGGTCAGATTTTCTGACGGTCTCAGTGCGGTGTAGATGAAAACATAACTGGTGATGATCATCAAGTAAATGTGGTGTATATATTCACCTTTGTTTTATAAATTTGGGAAAAAAAATAAAAGATTTATGGATTGATTAACAGACAATACTAAAACCACCTTGGGGAGGGAAAGACTGATTGAGTCATAGTCTTTATGAAAAATTAAGTACAGAGGCTTTGAGGATAATGCATGCAGCTCAGAAACTCTTTAGATGCGACAGCTACCAGGAATAAGGTCTTCCAGGACGAAAACTTGAGATCCACTTTTGCAGCAGCTTCAAAGGGAGGGCTACTCAGTAAATCTCTAAGGAAGACTGGAGGTAAAAATGTACCTCAAAGGTAGGCCTTGAACAATCTAAGGCAAACTATGGACATATGATTTTCCCTCACTGGACAGTGAGGAAACAGCAGCTAAGCAAACTTCAATGGTGGAATAGCTGGCACCACTTGGAAAAATATGTGTAAGAAATTTCAAAATAGATGGAAGGGGGGCTGAAAAAGCATCAGTATTTTTCTCTACAGTCCAAACAGAAAAACTTTTCAATTTACTTCTATAAACCTTCCTAGTGGAAGATTTCTGACAGGAAGACAAAAATGTGGACAACTGAGGATCACAACCTGGAATGTCAAATCATCACTGCAACTGGAGAAACTACGCGGTTTAATCAAGGTATTGAGTGTTCAGGTGAAGTAACCCTGATGTGTGAGAAAGTAAATCTGGATCCCAGTCCAGAACCCAATGCAGGTGAATTAGATGAGATCAGAGGAAGGGAAATCACACCTGCTGGGGCCAGTAAGACGTTACGAGGATTATCCTAACTTTCATCGAAAATTTTCTGTAAGAACTCTGGAATCAGTGGTGTTGGCAGAAAGGCATAAGGGATACCAGTGGGACCAAGGAAGCATTAGTACATCCTGAAGGTGACTCCCTCTTGCAGGGAATTAGACAGAAGAACTTTCTGCATTCTGTGTTTTGAAGTTCAGGCAAAGAGATCGCAATAGGGTTGGACATCACGCGTCTTGGGCTGTCTTTCCCCTGATGACCCACCCCAGCTGAGAAGTGTCCCTGGCACTGTGGTTTGGAGAAAGGGTAGAATGATTTGGCATCCCTGTAGAACATGTGGCGACTCTAGACACCACTCAATGCATGTCCTGCAGATGTCTGTTAGACTCACTAAAAAGGATAAAGGTTTTCTGACTGACCGCTAAACTGCCAACGTCCACTGAAGAACATGCATGTAAGATTCGACTAGTGAAACTAACTTGATTGAAACAGCCATGGAACCTAAAAGATGAAGGGCTAGTCTTGCAAGTGGTTCCCAGTAGGATAGAAGTTCTATGCTTGCTGATGAAGACATGATATTTTTGAAGGGGAAGCTTCACTATCGGGCCTTTTGTCCACAGTTGAACTGAAGAATTCCAGAGATTACATTGGTTGTAACCTGGACTTTAAGTTCACTGTGATTCTTATGTCTGTGCAGCATTGAAGCAGAGTCCCAGATTTGAATGAGTAAATTCCTGGTAGGGGTGTTGATGAGCCAATCATCCAGGCATGCAGATGCTCGGTAACACTGCATAGATAAGCTGCTACTACTGCCATATAGATGGCAAACTGGAGAGTCCAAAGGGGAGTGCTCTGAATCGGAAATCACTGGCTCCTAGCCAGAATTGAAGATACTTCCTGGAGTGCCTGCCCATCTTTATATACTGGTAGTTGTAGTACACATTCTGAATATCTACTGAGACATCCACAATCATCCTTTCTCAGCAATGGAAGAATGGAGTGAACCATGACCATCCAGAATTTTGTTTTACAAATTTGTTTAGTAGACTTAGGTGCAAAATTAGCCTCAGGTCCTCATTTTTCTTTGACACCAAAAAGAATCCTGAATAAATTTTGGGTCCTTTCTGGTCTGGCACAACCTCTTTGATCACTGGATTGCTTAGTAGCTTCTCAACTTCAGAAGCAGCTTCTTCCCTTTATGAAGTTTCCACATCGGTAATTTTTTTCTGAAGTGATGGGGGACTATGAAAGGGTATGGACGACCTCTGGTTACAATCTTCTGCACCCATTTGTCTTGAGTGACAATGTCCAGGTTGTTAGGTGCAGTGATAAGTGCTCCTCAACTGTCTCCAGAGTACAACAGTTGGGTAAATATTCAACAGAGCTGGAAAGGCTTATTTGAGAAAGAAACTGAAGCGTTCCTTTTTGTGGAAAACCTCTGCCTCTTGGGCAGCATCTATTATAAAAGAGTTCCCCCCTCTACCTCAGGAAGCTCTTTCTCCCCAAGTACCTGATGTAAATCCCTGGAACTTCTGAAACCAAACCCTCCTACCTCTCTTCTGATTTCTTGAGAAGGTCTGCTGAAGTGTTGAGAACTTGATCCCTACAGCAGAAAGGAATTTACCATCCTTCTCACTTCTGGAAATCGCTTCTTTGAATTTCAGACAAAACAAGGTTGAGCCATCATAAGGGGCATTAATGAAGAATGGTTAAACTGTTCTGCACAATCACAAAGCCAAACCCAGGAGTGCCTCCTAAAGGAAATGCCTGTACCAGCTGCTCTACAGATGAACTGGAGGGTAGCCAACTGTGAATCAATAGCCCTCCTTTGATCCGCACACAAGGGCTGTATGACAGATTTGGGGAGAGACCTAGTCAAATCTCTATGGAAGTGGGTGACATGTGCCAGATAATTCAATGTTGTAAGCAAAAAAGTAGATGGGGTGGTACATGTTTTCTGAATCTATCCAAACACATATGACTCCTTGTTAGGTGAATGGACAGAGGATCTCTCTTCAGCCAGCTCCATTTTAGTGGCTGCTGCCACTACCACGGAATCTACAGCAGGACACTTACTCCAACGCACTCTCTATTTAGGAGCTACTAAAAATTTATCAGGCTTCTCAGGAACAGGTTCAGTCTGGTGTGGTTTCTTCCATGAGAAGAGACAAGATCAGGTTAATCATCTCATCAGCAGGGAGAACCATTCCAAAAGAAGAACCAATAGCTTTGAGGAACACAGACTGCTCCGGAGAAAGGTCTTGGGAGAACCAACTGCGTTCTCTGTACAAGACTTTCCAGAATCTCACTGAACGAGATGTCCATTAAGGTGGTATTTAAAAGAACCTTCTTGACTGAAATCAGCGACAGTATTGAGATTCCTCAGGGGAATCCAAGTGCCTCCCTCTTGTACTTATGTTTCCAGTGGACCTCTGCTGTGGAAGGTTCAGGACAGGACTCAAACAGAAATGGATTCTCTATGGGGAACAGGCTCAAAGCTTTCCGAAACTGGCTGCCCAGATGGGACATTTAGAGCAAGCTTTGGATCCTGGGAAACCATATGGGGTGGGTAGTATCCAGTTCTGAAAGGACAGATCTCTAAGCAGGGAGAGGACTTTCTCAAAAGCCTCGAAAGATGAACTTGAGATGGATCTGGGGAGCCCCTCCTCCAGAGCCGAAAATTACTTAAAGTGGCTCAACCCTGAAAGTCATCCAAATTAGGTACGAGGTTGATGCTGGAGCTGAACTATCAACTGCAGATACTCCTATGGGGAGAAAGAGACTTGAAAATTTTGGATCAGACCCCAACTGATCTGAGCTGGCACGGACAATCCGGCTCCAAGACTAAAAGGTCTCCAAGTTTTGTCAGAGTACTTATCACAGTCAAGGAGGAATGTAACCTCAAATCTGATGCAAACGTACCTTATGTTAAAGACAGACACAAGACTCCAATCCTAAAAGACGCATCAGAGAAGGAGCTATTAAAGACCTAGGGGGAGTGAAGTCTCCCAGACACGGCAGTGGTCACTGATGGGTGTACCCCTAAATGGACCAGGTTCTGTCTAAGTCTGCTTTAGGAGGTTCTAAATGGATCCAACTAACCTTAAGGAAGAAGTGGAAGGAGGAGAACTGAAAGAATATCAATGTCTAACCTGTAAAATTGGAGACCAGAGTCTAGGAGTCACCGGTTCCAATGAACAACTGGATGGTGTAATACATCTGATGATTACCGGATCTGAAAACCGCTCCAGCTCCACAGGTTTTCATATCATCACTGGTGGGACCAGAGCCAATGAAGGCATCAGGTGTAGAGACCTCTTTTTTGAAGACAGAGTTGTCTTTTTCTGTCTTATGCTTTTCTTTATCAACCTTTTTGGAAGTTGAGGTAGTAATAGCAGCCACTGACTTCCCTGAAACTATAAAATGCATATCTCCAGGGGGTTGGCTGTAGGAGAACCTTCAAAATAAGCTTGTTTCTCCTCTCTATTAAAAGCTCTCTTCCCAAAGGCTTCATAAACTGAGCATGCCACCTCTATCTGAAAACGTCCCAAACAGCAGACTCATTTCTTCATGCACGTCACAATAAGGGAGCTTATGAGGACAAGCAACAAACTTTTTAAAGCCAAATTGCTTATCAGATATTTTGACACACAAAATGCTGCAAAAAGATGATTAAAATACCTGGAAAGTAGACTATATACAAAAAGGTAATTTTTCTTTTATCCTATGCAAAGGAAGAACTAATAAAACAGAGAAAAATATTATTAAAAATAAAAAAAGGGGGGGGGTGGATATTTTTATATAGATATGTATATATAATGGTAAAACTCTAATTATATGAGAAAAAGTAAAGGGAATAAAGTTATTCATCTAGCAGTAACCATCAAGGTTTTCCACACGAACTCTCCTGAGCAATAAGATCCCTGACGGCAAATGAGATCTGAGGTAGCTCCTTCTAGTCACAGGAATTATGGGTTGGGCCATAATAAGAGCCCAAGTGCCAAACCTAAAGCTTGGGAGTGGCCATAACCAGATCTGAGGTTGGATCAGAGACCCATCCATTGAGGAACAGCTAGAAAAGACAGATGAAAATTTTCAATATATACAAGAAAATGGTTCCCCACAATGAGACACTTATCTGAATAAGTGCAGGCAATGGTAGCCACCAACAATGTAGAAAGCAGACCGAGAACAAATATCCTGCATTCGTACTGGTGGAGAGAGAGAGAGAGGGTCTGGGGATCTTACACCCCTACATGTGTATGTACCCCTATGCCTACAGGTTCAGGTCATACACCAGACATACGAGTGTATGGAATGTATTGGTATGGCAGCTGAATGTCAGGACACCTCAGCAAGACAACCCAACAGTATTGGAATACTGGAACAGTAATCTAAGGAAGATCATCAATAGATAGGAATATGCTGCCCAACCCACATTAACATCCAGACGAATGATGCAGCTCATATATCACACAGAGATCATTTTATCAGTGATTCTCTTAATCTCTGAAGGCCTCTATAAAGCTCCTACCTTAAAGCAAGATGCTCGGTACAGCAGTTGCACCACATGCCCAATACTGGTTTTAGATGCCTGAGGAAAACGGGGCTCTAGTCTCTGTACCACAAAAAGAACCAGCACTTTACGAGACAGTGCAGATCCATCTTCCAATGCCAAAAGAACTAGCTTCAAGGCTTCTTCTTGCATTGCTGTAAAACATTTTAGCAGTGAAACATTTTAAGAAATTATTAAAAACTTGAAGTAAAAGCATACTAGAGTGGGAAAAAAATACACCAAAGGGTTATTTATTCTCTACTTCTTGCAACCATGATGCCTAACTTAGCCAAGGCCATACAGAGAAGACAATCACAAAGAAGAAAAATCCACAACACAAGGTACGATCCATATGTACACTAACATTTCATATTTCACAACCAAAATTCATACAGCCATTTTCACGTACACACATAACATAGAAAATACAACTGTATAAGAAAGTCTTAACTATGGACACATTTTGTAATACAGCACTGCATGTTGCAATGAATTCATCCCCACAGTGGCAGCAGTGCAGTCTGTAGCAGAGTAGCAAACATTACAAAAAACAGAGCTTCACTAGCTCAAAAAAATGAAATCTTGTACATTATCAACTATCAAAAAAAACAAATGTCCCAGAAGTCAGTCTTTACGGGTCCAGTTCAGTACCATGCTATATCAGCTCTCGAGTAGACTGAAGAAATGCATCCTTTTGAATAGGTCTTGCAAATAAGCAATCTAATGTACCAAAGAGTGAAAAAGAACACTACAGAATTTTCCAATAATTCACGGTAGCAACACTTCCACAGTCTCAATGTGAAAGGATCATTCTCTAGTCTTCCTTTCTAAAAACAAAACAGCCCATACTTAAAAGATTACTGTTGCCAAAAAAGTACAGTTGTGTACACTTATCATAAATGTAGATGTTAGAGTGTATTCACTGTTGCAGTCATCACACTTGGGTTATCTGCCTGCAGGTAAGCCCTCCATCGGCCCGAATACCAGAGACTTGGTATTTCTGCGTCAGATGCTGTCGCTCCAGGACTTCCTTCTGGTTTAACTGGCATGCACCTCCTGGCATATTCAGGTGGTGTACTCTGGGCAGACATTTTTTTGTTCTTTTATGGACCACAGCGAGTAGGGTTGCCACCTTTTCAAATGCCCAAAGTTGGACATTTTTTGTAGAAATGTGAGATTTTGCAGGACATATCATACAGATGACCAGTGCAAAGGACAGAACTTCACTTTTTTGCCAAAGGAAAAACATTCTTGTCACATTTTGAGTTGCTTGTTCTATTCTTATAACACTTAGGTGTTTCAGATACAAAATAACTGTTTTATGCAACTATTAAAAAGTAGAAAATATTTTTTTGTCCTACAATCTCAGGACATTTGTCATTTTTTAGTTTTTTCACGGAACACAGCTCCCCAAAGAGGGACAGGTGGTAACCCCAACAGCGAGACCCTGTGCTTTGTGTCTAGAGGTAGTATCTGCCTCTAGCCCAATTATCAGACCTTGGTGTTGATTCTGTCAGTGGACTGGGTGGCCTAGATGTGTCCTGGCCATATGACTTAGTGGCATCTGCCTAGAAATGTTATAGACTTTACTGACCCCCCCCCCCAATGCAACTCAGGAGGGGTCTAAAATCCTATCAGAGGTCTTCATACTGAACAGTGGAAAGGCCAATCAAGTGGAAGTAGGTTGTCCCTAGACAATCCTGTGTTGAAACTTCCTGGGAACATTTGGAGGGGAATCTTCCAAGCAGCCTGAAGAGGAATCTTTCCCAGATGATTGATCTCTAGAGATACCATTAATTCCTAGTCCATTTTAAGACAGGAGTTAGAGAATTGAAGGTCTAAATGAAGTGGAATAGTGAGATAATCTGAAGTACATGTTTCATTGCATGAATCTACCAACCATACAGGTTGCCCTACAACTAGTTACAACTGTCCATACAAGTAAGGTCCCAGCAGCCATTCTCACCACCACTGGTGCCACAACTAGCATTTAAAGAAAGACAGTCAAATGCAAAGTCAGCACTGTCCCCAAAGTATGGGCAGAGCAAATCGACACAGAGGACTCAAACACACTGAAGTTAACAATATTGTGACTGGCCAGAGCCAAATCAAGATAAGCATTAACATCAATATCACCGGAACCAGAAATCCACAGCGCTGACAAGGCTATATAAAAGGTCATCGGGACCAAGGAAGTCAGTAATGATGTAATTGTGGTTGCTGATATCAAAGTACTGGACTCACCAAGAGTTCCAAAATATCTAATGATGAAACACAGCCTGGTCCAAGACCAAATGTTTGCAGGAAAATGATTTTTCCTTAGCCACCCTTGAAATGGAGAAGGTAAAAGTAACATAGCTTACCCCTTTCAAAGATGCAGCATTCCCTTTGCACAGGTCTAGAAATGCAGCCATATTAAAGCGGGCCTTCACAGTTTGCATACAGTTTCAGTGAACAACCTTCAGTCAACAATACTGATAAGTACAGAATGTGCAGTAAAGTGAGAAAAAAAATAGAATATCCTGTTTGGATGGTACACTGCTTGAGAACCAAGGTTAAAGATGGGTGTAGGTTATTACAAAATACTTCAGACACAGTTAAGTTAGTTTAGTTTGTACTGATATGCAGTAAGTCATTGCAGTACAGACACACGAGTATGACTGCAGCAGTCAAACATCCAGCATTGCAGAATACAACTATAATATCGAGGGGAGGAAAGGAATATGAACAATATGAGTGCAAAAGCTACAGACTATTTCAGTTTATCAGCACTGTTATTGGAGATTGTATTTGGATATTGTTGACATCTGCTTCCACTGTACATAAATCATTCTTAACTGAACTACAATATTCGCAGACTTTACTCTGAAAGGCACAAAAAGATTTGGCCCATAAAGGACAGACTGGCACCTGCACACTACAAGTTTGGCTAACTAACAAATAAAGACATTCATTCCAGTTTCTTCCAGTTAATTCCAGTATTCTACAGTCCTATCAATTCTTACAGCAGCCACCTATCCTTACAAACCTTCAAGTTTCTCTGAAAACTATACTTGAGTTATGTCATGACAAGATCACATACTTTACTGGAAAAAAAAATCAATGAAAACCAGCACCATACTGTACTAAATAGACTGAACTGGTTAGTCCTTCAGCCTACCTTGTTCTTAGTACAATTCTCTAAAATTACACTCCACAATGTCACTTTCCTTGGCTGATGAACCGATACACAACTCCATATCATACGCAAACCAAAAAGTCTGCAGGATGCTCCCTATACTCTAACGTGGTAGCAAAAAACTACAGTTGTGTAAAATCTTAGCAAAACAGATGCATTTCTCTTTACTGTTGCAGTACTTGTTACCTAAAAGGGATCTCCTGCCAAGGATAGCCCAACATCCAGTCAGCATACCAAAGCTTCTAGCTCTTTTCAGTGTCACACATCACATGTATGCCCCCCCTGCGCAAGGCATTAAAGTGACACACAGATGCACGCACTCAGACTTGGAAAAAGCCCAGGGAGGAACAAAATGTCCTTAGGGATCAGGATAACATGTGCATCCAGAAAGAGGAAACAGAAAAGGAAAATGAGACCCTCTGACCAGGAGAGCAAGAAAAGTACACAGCAAGAGGTAGAAAAGAGGGTGTAAGAGGGAGGGAGGGAGCGAACACTGCAACAGTGAAAAGCAGGACAGCCACTGTTTTAGTAAGATTTTACACAACTGTACTATATCCTTCCATATCTGTTTACATAAGAGAATACCAGAGCTACAGCAAAGCACGGGAGGAGAAAGGCACAGTAGAGCCCTTTACAAACACATACAGGTTTGCCCTTGGCAAAACCTGCCGTACCAATAACATCCAACATTTTGTTCCTCCCTTGGTATAACTGTTTTTTACAGCTTTTGTGTTATCTAACTCAAGGATCACTTGCATAAAATTAGACCTGTTAGTAACAGCCTGCATTTCATTGCTGCAATCTGTGTTGAGAGACTGCTTTTCAATCTGTCTGGAAATACACAGAGCTAAGTATATTTTTTTGGTTTTAGAGTTTGTACTGCTAATTGTTGCTTATAGTTTTTCAGATCTCTGCTGAAAGTGTTTTGTCCCACCCACCCTCTATATTTCTGGCTAGTAGTTTAAATTTGGTGGCTTCTGCAGTTGCCCGCCCCACTGTAGATTTGATCTGGGACACTCCCCCAGTCCCATCTCTTTACCACATTCTACCTAATAAACTCCTTCTGCTCTTGCTTTTAGTCCTTTTTAATTTAATGCATTTTTTTATTTTAGTCCTTTTTAATTTAATGCATTTTTTTTAATTGTTTGGTCTAATATTGCTACATACTCAAGTGTGCTAACTTGCACTGCATGTGAATTGTTTTTAATGCTGTTTTAGCTACTTTTCTGTAAAAAAAAAAAAAAACAAGCCAATTTCCTACCTTTCCTATAACTTGTGTAGTCCAGATACAGATGTGCTGTATCCAGGACTGTGTGTAAGCTTCTGAGACCCCCAAGCCTTTCTGTTTTGGAGGGGAGCCTTCTAGCCTATCAGTGGGAGTGGTAAGCACTAGGTAACCTGTCTACCACATAAGGAGTGGTTCTGGTCCAGAAATTGTAGTTACTGGCCGTTAGGGCAATCTTTTCCATCTCTCAACTTTCTGATTTGAAATAGTGCATTTGCACTTGTTTCTGTCCTGTAACTCATCTAGTACAGATACAGATTTAGTTTTAGTACTTAAATTTGCTTATTCATGCTCAGCACTTGTTCAGAACTTGTAAGCACTAAATAAGCTACTAATTACCTAGAGAACAGTTTTTGTACTTTGGAAATACAACTGGTTTACAGCCTTGTTTTACTCTCCTGTGGTTTATTTACTTGGATTATTTTGCTGTTCTGCACTGTGAGTATTTACTTCCTGGTAACCGTTTTTGCTTTTATAGTTTTTGTACTTACTTTTCTCACTTGCTTAGAGAAAAACAGCTCTTGTACTCACCTTCCTCACTTATCTAGAGGAAAATATTTTTTTATTCAGGCATGTCCAAGGGTCAGCTCCCAGTGTTCTCTCCTGTCTATCTGATGAATCTGGGCATCTTGAGGCAATGTAGATATTGCCTCATGTACAGACAACCCTCTCCTCCTACCACCCAACACTACAACCAATGAGAGATGCACTTATCTGCCAAACTGGAGGTAAAGCTCTCTCCAACCAAGACTGAACTTGACAGTCAAGAGAAGGTAAACATTTGCACCACACCATACTTATCACAGTGTCTCACTAAAGCTACACCACCAAAATCCACACACAGAAAACACAAAAACATTCGCAGAGGCTCTCAATAATAATCTGTCTAAGCAACAGAGACCTCCAAAGCAGAAATGCAAGCAACCTCCATCCCCCAACACAACCCAAATGACACAGCCCACAGACTCAGTCTGCCACACAACCACAGCCAATAAGGCAGAACAACGTACCCAACACACTAGTCATAAGTGACTCTATAGTCAGGCTCACTAATGTCCCACTCACCAGGCTAAACAAGGAGAAGGTTACTGTCACAGCTGCCTGTCGGGTGCCAGGATCCGCCACATAACCCACGCACTCAGATGACTCCACAACAAGTACAAATATGACTCTGTCATTGTCCATGTTAGTGTGAATGACCGGAAATGTACCTCCCTGGACTACATGAAGAGAGACATGGAAGAGCTCTCCGATCTTGTAGCCCAGGCAGGTATGACCCTAGCCCTGAGTAGCATTCTGCCATCACACAGAATGACACCGCAGTACAAGGACAAAATGATTGACTTCAACAATTGGCTAAGCTTCTGGTGTCATTCTAAGGGGATCCAGTATCTGTCTGCTTGGGATTACATGGGCGACAGACCACGATGCTTTGCCACAGATGGCCTGCACCTGTCGCCCCTGGGATTCCGGATACTGGCTAAGGCTCTTGCCGCCCCTATAGTGCCTTTATTAGGCAAGGTTCAAATGACAAATTCACCACCGTAACAGGAACAGGCAAGCAAAAACTGAGGGTAATGCTACTCAATGCTGGAAGTCTAAATCTCAAAATGCACTCACTCGAGGCACTCCTTAAAATGGAGAACATCGATATCTGTGCAGTGACTGAGACCTGGCTCAAGGCTCCAGAAAGCATCTCTGCACTACCAGACTACAACTCATACCGCACTTTTCGGCCATGTAACCTAGACCAAAACACCAAAGGCAGAGGTGTGTCCATATTCAATAAGGATATCCACACCTCCAGGCTAGTTGCTCAGCATAATGCATCCAAGGTTTTCAAAGTGCAACTAACTCTGGGCAAAACCGCAATGCAAACTGTAGCTTGCTATAGATCCCTCACCATGCCCCAGGATTCCCACTCCTTGTTTCTTGATGTGCTGGAAAATATTAGGGTTCAACCAAACACCCTAATAATGGGCGACTTCAACTACCCCACCATTAACTGGTAAAACTACTCATGTACCAACTCCTTAGCTCAACGCTTTTTAGAATTCATAAACTCCAATGCCCTGGATCAGCTTATCCACATCCCCACCAGGGACACAATATCCTAGAACTGGTCATTACCAACATGAGTGACTGGTGTTCCACACCTGAAGTCAACTCCCCGTTGGTCCGATCCGACCATAAGCTAATCACCCTTGATATCCACATCCCGCCCCCAACCCCCCCATTAATGAAACCACGGTAAAAAAATTCTCCAAAGCCAACTTCATGCTTCTTAAGACAGAAGTGGTGAACTTCATGACAACCATGCAGATGAACAATACAGTTACAACTGCTGAATCCTACACAAATGCACTCTATAAGCACTTACATGAGTGCATGGATTGTGCTATCCCAAACAGAACCAAGACGCTATCCTCCAAAAAAGGAAGCCAATCTGGTGGTCCCCTGCCATAAACAAACTGTACAACAGAAGGAAGAAACTGTTGCAAAAGAGAGTAAAATCCCATGAGTGGAGGAGCTCCCTGGTCAGCCTCAGTAAGAAGCTGAGATCCCTTATAAGATCCTCCAAAGCTAGCTACAAAAACAAAATCGCCACTAATTCTAAGGACAATCACAAAGCATTCTATAGCTATGTCAAGAATCATGATGGCAACACCGAGATCTGCTCTGAGTTACAGCACAACGGCATGAAAATTACTGAACCAACTGATATTGCCAACATCCTGGCAGGTTCAGTGCTAACTTTACCCCCCACCCCCTAAAGGACCCATATCTATACAGGAAGAATGCAGAGTCCCTGTAATCACAACTACGCAGGTAAAAGCTGCACTCTGTAAAGCCAAAAACACAGCATCCATGGGACCGGACAACATCCCAGGCTACATCCCAGGCTACATTTTACACGAACTTCAGAATGAACTGGCTCCCCACCTAAGCACCATATACAATAGCCTCGCACCAGGCTTTGTGCCCACTGAATGGCGCACAGCAACAATTATCCCACTCCACAAAGGGGGAGCCACCACTGATCCTGGGAACTACCTCCCTATTAGCCTGATGAGCCTGGTCTGCAAGGCCATGGAACGTATCATTATGGAACTCAAATGACATTGGTAACCTCCAAACTCTGGATTCCCCCCAGTTCGGGTTTGTGAAAGGCAGATCATGCCTCCTGAACCTGATAGACTTCTTTGAGGCAGTCACCAAAGCCGTAGATGAGGATAAAGTGGTTCACACAGCCTATCTTGACCTCGCCAAGACTTGACACCATCCTGCAATCTGGAATTATAGCTAAACTCACTAAACTAGGTATAAATCCCTATGTCACAAGATGGGTAGTCAACGGGCTCACTGACAAAACCCACACTGTAAAAGTTGCAGACTACAAATCCGACCTCAAACCAGTGACAAGTGCAGTACCACAGGGTTCAGTCCTGGGACCTCTCCTGTTTGGTATCTACTTCTCTGAAGTACAGGCTAACACAGAAGGCCTCTGGCTAACAAAGCTCACAGATGACTGCAAACTAGGAGCCATAGTCAAGTCCCCAAATGATGTGGACATCCTACAGAAGGGACTCTCTGAGACAGATGCCTGGTGTCAGAGTCATGGCCTCAAGCTCAGTGCCAAAAAGTGCAGCATCCTCCCCTTTGGTAAAAACTCTGTACCCATGAACTACCAAATAGGCAGCAATCTACTTAACACTGAATGTGTGATAAGAGACCTTGGGAACCAGGTGGACAGTAGTCTCTCCTTTGATAGTCACATCGTCACAGTAGTCAGGAAGTCCTTCTATGTGGCACTCATCATAAAAGGGTTATCATCCAGGAAAAAAAAGAGGTCATTGTTCCCCACTACTCGACACTCTTTAGACCCATTATAAAGTACAACGCCCCTTTTGGAATGTACCTCACCAGACATCTGCAGACCCATTATAGAGTACAACGCCCCTTTTGGAATGTACCTGACCAGACATCTGCAGCAGCTGGAAAGACCACAGAAGTACCTCACAAATAGGATTACTGGCCTCAAACAAATGCCCTACACTGACCATCTCAAAGAACTCCAGCTTTACTCCGTATCATATCACCTACTCAGAGGTGATCTCTGCCTAACATATAAAGCTATGTCAAACCCACAGTTGTTGGACATGTTACACCTAAAGAAATCCCAATCTCTCCGAGCTACACGCTCCAGGGACCTAAACACTGCCACCAGAATAAACAGGACATGCTGGAGGGATAGATTCCTGTCCCAGAGACTTCCCATACTCTGGAACAGGCTACCCATATATGTCAGGCAAAGCTCTTCATTAGTACAAGAAAAATCTTGAGTGAATGGGAAATAAAAAAAAATACACCCCGGGGGTCACTTCTGTGTCTCTACTAGACAGTGGCACAGGAAAATAACTTTCTTGGGTGGCGTAAGCCAGTGAATCTTGTTGGCCAGGCTTACGTAGACCCTTGGGCCGATAGCCTAATACCTACCTATGATGTTCAGTGAAAGAGTGATCAGAGGACAATGTGGCAGCCTCAAGGATGGAGCTGGTATCCAAACCCTTGAAAAGGCACCAGAGGAGACAGCCACCATAGCAGAAATGCGCCTTTACAGATGAAGACACTTGCCATGAAAATAATAATAAAGGAGATTACCTTAAAAATCCAGGAGATGGTTTGCTTAGAAACAACCAAACCCAAATTTTTGGGATAAAAAGAAACAAAAAGCTGCTCAGACTTGTGAATTATTTTAGTGTTACCTAAATAACACCAGACTACAGAGAAGGATAAAAGGAAAGAGGACTTGACTGATTAAGGGACAGTTCTTTGACCACCTTTGGCATAAAAGAAGGATTAGTTCAGAGAGACACCCTGTCTCTATGAAAAAAAAAAAAAAAGAATTCCCATGAGACCCTGACGTTCAGACACTCTTTTGGCTGAATTAGAAGCCAAAAGAAAAACAGTCTTCCAAGTACAATACTTCAAGGAAGCTGAAGAAGCAGGCTCAAAAGAAGCCTGGGTCAATTTTTCAAGTACAAATTTAGGTCCCAAGAAGGCAGAATAGAATTCCTGGGAGGACACCTTTAAGAAATTGTTTAACCTCAAACAGAGGTCAGGATGAGGATTCAAGGGCAGATAAGCAGAAACTGCTGATACATGAGCTTTAACTAAAGAATATGCTAAACCAGCATGGAGCATATAACATAATTAAGAGATAACCAGAGGAACCTCTACAGACAGGATTCTGATGGTGAGAGGCACCAGACAGAAAATCTTTTCCATTTGGACATGAGACTTTCTGGCAGTGGGATTTCTGGCTACCTGCAGAACCCAGAGGACATCCTTAGAAAAGAGGTGCTGAATAGAAATCAAAACCCCATCACCCATAGTGTCATTTAAAGAGTGAACAGGTGAGGATGGATAACAGATCCCTTGTCTTGTATGAGAGCATCCATCCGGTGAGGTAATTTGTGGTAACTGTCCCTGGCCAAGTGAGAAAGAAAGGGAACCAGTGCTGTCTCGGCCAAAAGGAAGTCACCAGCAAAATGCTGGAAAGAGTTCTGCCTGATCTTTTGAAGAACTCATGACAACAGAGGAAGGGAATAGAAGGTGTACAGTAACATTCACTTCCAAGGAAAAGGCAGGGCATCCACTTTCCAAGTCAGAGAACTTGGAACTCTGGAAAAGGAGAGGAAATTGTCTGTTCAGAGGACAAGCAAAAAGATCTTCCTGAAGAATACACTACCGATGGACTATGCCCAGGAACAAATCTTTACAAAGCATCCATTCATGAGCCCATGTTTCAGACATGCACAGAGTCTGAGCCACAGGACTGTGCTCTTAGGGAATGTATACCACCTGAAGTGTCACTTCATAGCTAGATCCCAGACCTGAAGAGTTAGCCTGCAAAGGAGACAGCCCTGCCCGTTGACATACCACATCAGAGTGGCATTGTCTGTAAAGACTTTGAGGGACCCAGAATGAAAAGGTTGCAGATATGGTCTGACCTCTGATGAGGCGGTCAGAGACCCTGAACCTTTAGGGGGCCACAAGAAGTTCCCCCACTTAAAGTCTGAGGCATCCATGAACAGCTCTTGAGAAAGAATCAGAGCCTGGAAGGGAAGCCCAGGATTGAGAGAGAGAGAGAGATGATGAATCCACTGAAGCTCAAGTTCGAGACAAAGAAAGAGCAGAGGAACTCCAGGGCATGGGAATGCGGTCACACCGATTTGAGGTACCAATGAATTCTGCACATATGGAATCTAGTAAGAGGCAGCAACTGAATAGTGGAGGCCACAAATCCTATAACCCGGTGAAAATCCATGGCGGTGAGAGAGGACAGAGGAAGAAGAGACTGGAAAAAGGTTGTCAAAGACAGAACCTTGGGAGCAGGGAGAGATGCCAGCATGGGAACAGTCTGAAGCCAGCACCAGAGGAAAACATGATCCTGAGAAGGCATCATAACTGATTTCTGGAGGTTTATGCTGAACTGCTCACTGTGTAAAAGACAAATACATATACACACATACAGATATACAAATATTTCAAGCATGGGCATTAATGCTGTTCTAGGCTGCCAATACACCAGAAAGAATAGTTGTGTAAAATCTTACCATAACCATAGATGTCCTTCCCTTCCATGTTGCAGTATTCTAGTTGTGGGATTTCCTGCCCTCAGGCGACTCGTACATCAGCTCCTATACAAAAGCATCAACTTGGCTGTTGCAGCTGTGTGGGACCATCAGATGTAAAGCCATAAACCAGGGGCCTTAAATCTGCACACACAATCCTCAGAACTTGAAGCCCAGCAGGTAGAGTAGAAGACCCAGCAGGAGAAGATGCCAGTGGTGTCAGGTATTGGACCCTGGTATCCTTCTGTAGCACAGACAGGTCCAGGTTTTAGCTGGGGATAAAGGAGAATAAAGATGGGGTTATGGTGGGTGGGAAGGAATTCTGCAACATGAAAGAGAAGGACATCTATGGTTATGGTAAGATTTTACACAACTATTCTATGTCTTTCTATTCCTATGTTGCAAGATTCTAGTTGTGGGAGACTACCACAGCTTAGATGGATGAGAGGGAGGCGGATGCTGATGAGAATTCTACAAAGCCCAGTAGGATTGCCCTGGCGAATTCTGCACGTGCTCTTGAGACTAGGTCAAGCTTGTAATGTTGGTGAAAGTGTGGATAGTGGACCATGTGGCTGCTTCCATAACGGAGGCAGTGTCCACACCTTTTAGGAAAGCCTTGGAGGTGGCCACTGCCCTTGTGGAATGGGGCTTTACTCCCACTGGGTTTTTTTTTCTGTAATGGGAGTAGCAGAGACAAATTACTTTCCTGATCCAGCATGCGATGGTTTGTTTGGCGACTGCCTAGCCCAAAGCTCTGTGATGGAAGGAAGCAAAGAGTTGCTTAGATTTCCTAATGGATTTAGTTTTGCCCAGGTAAAATCTTAGTTGCCTGTGCACATCCAGGGAGTGGAGTATCCTCTCCCCTTCATTAGTGGGAGAGGGAAAGAAAATGGGTAGGTGGACAGATTGATTTAGAGAAAAGTCATTGACCACTTTGGGGATAAAGGAGGGATTAGTTCTCAGGGTGACTGTCCATGTGGAAGGTGGTGTAGAGGGGGCAGTCCATTAAGGCTTGTAATTCTGAAACCCTTCTGGCTGAAGTGATAGCCACTAGAAGGACTCTTTTCCATGTACAAATCTGTAGGGAAGATGTCCCCAGCAGGTACAACAGGGTGCTGGGTAAGTTTTTCCAGGATGTAGTTAAGGTCCCAGCGCAGAGGGATAGGCTTCTTTGGAGGTCTCATGTGTTAATACCCCTTTAAGGAAGAGTTTTACGTCGAGCCTGGCTAGCAAGGGGGATGAAGAGGCAAGTAGGCTGATATAGCAGAAAGGTGTACTTTCACTGAAGAATAGGACAGTCCACTTTTTATCAATAGACACACATAAGTAGATCAGCAATGGGGTCCCTGCCCTTGTCTACAAACCACTTCGTAAATCTTTCCCTTTTAGCTAGGTATGATTTTCTTGTTGTAGGTTTCCTGGCTTCTCTCAGGACTGAAAGCATGTCCTCTGAGTAGTGGTGTCTGAAAGAGATCAAAGGTTTATCAGCCACAGTGTCAGGGACAACTTCTGCAAGTGTGGGTGGAGGAGAGTTCCTTTTTCTTGTCAGGAGGTCCAGCTTGTAGGGTAACTTGTAGTGATTGCCCTTGGCTAGACTGTGTAGTAGGAGGAACCAGTGCTGTCTTGGCCAGTCAGGAGTCATTAACAAGATTTTCGGTTTGTCCTTCCTGATTTTCAGGAGAACTTTCTGAATCGGTGGGAAGGGGGAAAAGGCATAAAGAAACTTCCCCTTCCAGGAGATGTTGAAAGCCTCTATTCTCCAAGCTAGGGGAGAGTACATCGTTGAGCAGGTGGCCTGCAGCTGCCTGTTCTGGGGGGTAGGCTGACAGGTCTATTTGGGGAATGCCCCACCGATGGACTATATCTAGGAAGACAGTCCTATCCAGCATCCATTCATGTTGTGTAGAGGATGTCCTGCTTAGGAGATTTGCTTGCTTGTCCTGCGAGGGGATGTAGGTTGCCTGCAGGGACAAGTTGTGGTGAGAGGCTAGGTCTCCTATCAGCAGGGTTAATTTGCACAGCTGATAAGCCTTTGTCCCTCCCTGTTTGTTGAGGTACCACATTACAGTGGCATTGTCTGTCACGATAAGAACAACCCCTGGTAGGAGCAGAGGGGTAAACGTTTTTACAGCCAAGAAGACTGCTATAATTTCTCTGACATTGATGTGTTTGGCCTTTAGGGAAGGGTACCAGTTTGCCTGAAAACCAAGATGCCATTGTTGCACCCCAACCTGTATCTGAGGCATTTGTATGCATTATTTGGGGTGGGGGGGGGTTTGAAGTGGAAGTCCCGGGTTTAGCTGGACTTGTTGGATCCACCAGCTAATTTCTTTCTTTAGACAGGGAAGGAGGGGAATTACCTGTTCCAAGTGATTCAGGTGCTGAGACCAAATGTTTTTTAGGTACCACTGTAGCTTGTGCATATGCATTCTGGCCAGTGGTAGCATAGGGATGGTTGCTGCCATTAAGCCCAGGAGTCGAAGGAATTGCCTTGCAGTTACTGTCTGAGAGTGTAGGATCTCCTTGAAGTGGGAGGTCAAGGATAGTACCTTGTCTTGTGGGAAAAAGGCCTTCATTTTGTCCTCTCTAATTCTGCAACCCCAAAAAATCTTGTCCTGGTCTGTGTTCAAGGAAGACTTTGGAAGGTTGAGGGTGAACCCTAGATTCTGCACAAGGGACATGGTGAAGTGCAGATGATTTGAGAGGGTATGGTTTGACTCTGCCAATATTAGGACATCATCCAGATAGGGATAAATCTGGATTCCCTGAGTTCTGCAGAAGGCAATGACCGGGGCTAGGCATTTTGTGAACACTCGGGGGCAGTGGACAAACCAAAGGGCAAAGCAGTAAACTGGAAATGAGAAGAGGGCCCAGAGAAACAGAGGAATCTTCTGTAGTAAGCCCTGATGGGTATGTGTAGGTAGGCCTCTTAATTCCAAAGTGGCCTTAAAAGCCTTGGCCGGACCAAGAGGTAGCATGGTGGGAAGTGACAGCATTTTGAAGGTGGGTACCTGAAGGTAAAGATTTAGGAAGGAAATGTCTAAGATGGTTCTCCACGGGCCATCACTCTTGGGGACCAGGAAGAGACTGGAGTAGAAACCTTTCCCTTCCTGTCTTGAGGGAACAGGTTCTATCGTACCCAGCTTCAGCAGGTCTGTCAAAACCTGTGGAAGTAGATGTAGCTGGTTTTTGGAGAGGGTATGGGATGCCTCTCCTGGATGTTTTTTCTTTCCAGGAGAGGAAATATCCTTTTTGGATTACGGATAGTACTCATTGGTCCGTGGTGATGGTTTGCCAGAAGGGGAGGCAGTGGGGAAGGCGTGCTGAGAGTGGTAGGTGGGCAAGGCAGTCGCACACTGCTGGGGCCTCCTCTGTCCTGAAAGGGTTGTCTGGGCTGAGAATGCGATGCATTAGGTCTGGACGTGGTGGGTCTTCTTGCACCTCCTCTAGATCTGGAAGAGGAAGTACCCATCTGAGAAGGGTTATGCCTTACAAAGGTGGGTTTAGCAGGGTAGTTTCTGTAGTACTTTGGAATGGGAGACGCCAGTAAATGTTTTATGTCCTGCAATTCCTTACTTTTTCCTTGCAGATTCTTGGAGATCTGCAGATAGTTTTCCAGAAAGGAAATTGTGATCCAGGGGGCCATCCAAGATGTTGGACTTGAAGTCTTCTGGGAGATTCTGAAGTCTCAGCCAGGAGTATCTCCTGACAACAGAAGCAGATGCTGCAGAGTGGGCAGATGCTTCGGCAGCATCACAGCTGCATCTAATAGAGTGTCTGGCTACTTGTGTAGCCAGAGACAGTTTGGTGGAGATGTCAGCCTTAATGGGGCTATCAGGGATAGAAGGCAGCATAGAGGAGGCTTGAGACACCAAGTCCAGAGCATACCTAGTCATGTGCATTTGATAATTAATGGCTCTGAAAGCCAATGTGGAGGAGGTATATACCTTCTTACGAATCCTATCCATATATCTGCAGTCTTTATCAGTGGGTAGGACTGAGGTGGAAGGAAGCAGTCTGGATTGCTTATCAGAGAAGGAGGCAATCACTGCTTGGTCTGCCAAGGGTGGGTTGACTAAGAATTTCTCCTCATCAGGCACCTTGTATAAGTGGTCTGGGTGCTTGGGGGCAGGTGGCTGAGAGTCTGGGACCTTAGATGCAAAATTAAAAGCATCCAAGTATCCAGGCAGAACACAGGAACAGCAGAAGGGAAGGGGGATTCTACTTGAAGAAGCTCAAAGTACCTCTTTTGGGTGTCAGTCATTTGTGAGGTATCCCATTTGAAATAGTCTTTCATCTTGGTGATAGTCTCACCAAATGTAATATCCTCAGGGGGAGAATCCCCTTCAATAGATTCCTCATCAGGAAAATAATACTCCTGGTGAGATGCAATTTGAGAGGTGTAAGATAGAGTCCTCTGAGGAGGAAAAGGAAGAATCATGCTCTTCCTCCCTAACCTGAGATGTCAAGGGGGAGGGAACAGGCTGAAGCAGGGCTAGGGCTGAGTAAAGGTAGAGTAGTGGGGGATGAGGCTGAAGGCCTAAGGCCCATAAAGGCCTGCATCAGGGAAAAAGTGAAGGACTGCCTATCCGGTACGCCTTCTGCAGTGGAGGAGGCATGCTTTGTTTTCTGTTTCTTTTTAGCCAGGGTGGAAGTTGGAACCGGCCTGGAATCAGGTTTTGAAGCAACCGAATCAGAAGTCTGGATCCCGGTCAGAGGTACCACAGATTCTGGTTCCCCCTCAACATCGATGGTAGTCAGTGACTGGGTAGGCTCCGAGGACATGCCGGTTGTTGGCTAAGGAATGGCTTACCCAAAGGTCGTTGAAGTAGACTGATCTGCCGGCACCCCTCAGCTCCTAAATCAGCAATTGGCAGGACGTCCAGTAACGAAGCAGCAGGTGAAGAAGGCCTAGGAATCTTGGGCTTCTCACGCAGAGGTTCTGATGCAGTCTCCAAGGTGGGATCCATTCTTGGGGCTAACCGCTTAAGGCGCTGATTTTCTAGGTAGAGGTTTAGTGCGGCCAGATGGCTGTGTAGGGTCTTCGGCACAAATGATTGACAAATGGAGCAGGTGGAATGGTCATGCTCCTGGCCTAAGAAAAAAGCACACCTATCATGGGTGTCTTCATGGGGCATCTGGCACCCGCATTGGCACTGGGTCTATATTATATTAGCAAAAGTTTAAGTCAGCGAAAGCTCACATGAGCGAAAACGCTGCAAATTGAAAGGGTGTTTGTGGGGTCATAGTACAGTGAGTAGTGGGATATTTGCCCTTTCCTCACTGTAGTGCGATCTCGGAGTTAGAATATATAGTTAGCGGGGGGTGGGGGGTGTCAGCCCTTCACAATAAGACGTTCAATTTGCAGCGTTTTCGCTCATGTGAGTGTTCGCTGACTTAAACTTTCATTAATATAATATAGACCCTTGGCATTTACCCTTTTTACCTGACATCAGCTAAAAATTGCTACAAGAAACCAAGCCTAAGCAATAACAATCGGATATGTAAAAATCAAAAACCCAAAGGGTTAATTAGCTTTATTGCGATGTCTGAGAAGGAGCGATACCACTATGCATCAGTCTGCGGCTGAAACGTTCTGGGGATTGTGCATGCAGATGTCACATATAAAGGCCCCTGGTTTATGTCCTTACGTCTGATGCCCCACGCAGCTGCAGCAGCCAAGCTGAAGCTTTTGTATAGCAGCCGACGTACGAGTCGCCTGAGGGCAGGAAATCCCACAACTAGAATACTGCAACATAGGAACAGAAGGACATCACTAGTTCCCATAATAAGTGTCTGGGCTGTTCTTAAAATATCTAAACTAGTACTTGATTTAACGTAATTTGGTAGTCTGTTCCATGCATTGGCTGCTCTCTAAGAGAACCAATTAGTACACTTCTCATTCCTTTAGAATCTTCTATGCAGGTTGTCTAATGATTCTTTACTACTTTTTGATAATCCCAAACATTCACAGAGGTAGCAGTCTCTAAATGCCCTATACCTGAATAAAATCTTAGATATAAGAAAAACTGTACAAGTTCAGACTGTAGTCTTTCGTAATAACTGAAATTTTCACATCCATGGATGCCCTTGGTATATTTCTGTTGTAATCTTTCCAGTTTACACTTGCTTGTTTTCTTAAGATTTCCATATTCTTCTTCCATACTCAAGTTTGGGTCTAAGGTAACTAACAATGACTTCATCATTTCTGATTTCCTAGACTTTACAAATCTTTTTATATGACCTATAGTTCTACAGCTATCACTAACCAATTGGTTGATATGATTAGAAAAGCAACGCTGGATCTACCCATATACTAGCGCCTTAAATGAATCTACAGATTCAATCACTGTGTGTTGTATTAAATATTCACCTTTCAATTAAAGAATAAAAACTTTAGGAAAAACACAGAAGTTTAGGAAATATGGTAAACCAGTGATCCTGCAATGGATTGCTGTGAAAAAAAGCTTGAATGAGTAGGTCTTCTAGATGGGGAAAAATATGCATTCCCAAAACCTGCAAAAAGCAATAAGAGCAAGGCATTTGATGAATGCCCTTAGGGCACTTGAAAGGCCAAAGGGCAAAGCACAGAACTAAAAATACAAAGAAACAGAAAAACAAATATTCTCTGAACAGAGGTTGAATGGGGGTGGGAAGGTTTGCATCTCTGAGGTCTACAGAAACCAAAAAGGCCTGGGAAAGAAAAGGAAAAGGTCTGATGAGACATCCAAAGGTATTAAGTAGACACAGATCCAGAAATTGTCTCTACATACCTTCCTTCTGAGGAACCAAAACCATTCTTGAGTAAAACCCCTTCCCCACCTGGATAGGTGGAATGAGTTGAATGGTGCCCTAATCCAAAAGAGATTGCAGAACCTCTGGAAAATGAGGAAGTTGTTCTCAAGGAGGTTGAGGAATGACTGAAAAGGTGGGAAGGGATTTTCAAACAATGAAATATCCCTGACAAATGACAGACAGCACTAAGAGTCTGAGGTGATCCGATGCCAATTTGGAAGAGGTAGAAAATGGCAGTGTGGCAAAGGGACCTGGAGGAGGGTAAGGGAAGGCCAAATGTCCTGGAGGGACTTAAATAATCTGCAGCAGAAGTCAGAGATTTTTATGATCTAGAGGGGCATCCAAATGCTTTGGTTTAATATCAGGTAAAGCCTGAAGATGTAACTAAACTCCTCCTCGTCACTGAGCCAATTACAGCAGCACTGGAACAGGCATCAGTTGCATTTTATTGACTGACGAGCATCCTGAGAAATGGACCCCAGCAGGGAAACAGCAGAAGCCTTCCATGATAATCAGGAAGATAAGACTCCACCATAGGAATCCCCCTCAATTCCTCAAAATCCCCCTCAATTCCTCGAAATTATCAGTTGAGGTTCTCCCTCAATGTCAGGTACAGATGTTGGAAAAGCCTCCAAGGATGTGCAAGAATTTGGATTCATGCTGGCCTCCAATGGGATCATGGCACAGGAATCTGAGGCAAGCAATGGATGGTCTTCAGGGCTTTCATCAGCTTCTACAGGGGGAATTTGGGGGAGGCTTGACAGCAACCTTATCTGGCCTAATATAATTGGCCTTCTTGGCGAAGAGTTGGCCCCTCAGGACATGAGGATTATGCCACTGCACCCTTAGCAAACTGCTTAATTTGTTTGTTCTCAAGATAAATGGACAAAGAGGACAAATGACAATGTAGGGTCTTGGTCACAAATGTCTGGCAGATAAAACGTACTGTCATGGGAAGCACCCAAGCAGAAAACACACTGGTTGTGATGGTCTTTATGGGGAATCTGACTCCCACACTGACATTTTCCCTTCCTGGATGACATGAACAAATACCAGACAAAAGAGGAAAAAAAAAAAAAGAGAAAGAAACGAAACCCCAGTGGGGGTACTTATCTGAAAACTGCTTGGCAACCAGCACAGCAAAAGAGGTGTTCAGACCGACATTCAATAATGTCTTTTGGGCAGGTGACAAAGAAGTTCCAAATGTTTACATCTGTACTCACCTTTATGCCTTAAACCTTAAGCAGGGAGCATACGTGTGACACACAGCATCTATAAAATCTAAAGGCTTTGGTATACTGGCCAGATGTTGGGCTATCCTTGGCAGGAGATCCCCTACATAAAGAATACTGCAACCATGTTATGGAAGAACATCAAATGGGATCTCTGCAATAGAAAGAGCTTGATATCTGCTCATATTTTCAGACCTGTGCACTCCTTCCCCCTTGACTGGGCTAACTCTACTTTCCCAAGGGTGCCCATACATTTCCTTATGTAAAATGTGGTGTCTAGTTATGAATCTTTGATTCTTTCTTGTACAAATAGGACTTCAGCTAAAACTAATCCCCAAGTAGAGGTGTTCCACAAGACTTGCCCCTCAGGATCAACAATGAAAGCCCAGCAATCTGGTACTCTCAACGCAGCCAGGACAAAAAGAGGTGGGGGGAAACCAAGTCCAACTAGTGTACAACAGCAGCAAGGGGTCAGGTAAGGTCGCAAAGGATTCCAGAGACCAACCCCAGCCTTAGGTGGTCAGTTACAATACATGGGTTAGAAGGAGAAAAAGTAGTGATCCTACTCGCACATCTACTATAATCATAGGTTACTTACAACTGCACTATGCTCATTGTGTGGATCATTCCTGCAGTCATAACAGATTAGATGGATCCCTAAGCAGTCCCAATGGAGACTGGCTGGCTAAGGTTCAGCGAAAGTATAGCTTGTAATAATCTACCATACCAGTAAATTACTTACTGATCCCTGCTGAAGTATTCCATACAGTTAGGTTATTGCCACTGACGTCCAGCCAGAGTACCAGAGCCTAAACCTTCAATAAGCCATACTTCCAACACATGACTTCAGCCCATGAGCATAGGGGTAGGTAAGTCAATGTATGAGCATAAATTCTCAAACTATGTCCAAGCCAGCAGCCTGAAGATATCTTGGAAAAAGGTAGTCCTCTAGGAGGGGAAAGAGCACAAATAAAGAATCCCCTTGGTCCTGAAGGCTGCCAGACAGGACAGCACAGTAAAGAGGGAAGGATATAAATGAAAAAAGGAGAGATGGGTTGGAAGGAATACTACTACAGTGATCTTTAGTATAGTGATCAGTAGGACACCTACTGTTACTTTAAGTTCTTGCACAATTTTACTATGTCCTGACTGAAATCTCTATAGCAGTATTCAAAACAGATGGGTGAATCACAAAGCTTAAGAAAGTAAAAGGGTGGACTGTTAATAAGTGAGAGAATCAAGAGGGCAGAAATGACTGAACTGGGGAAGGCAGCTCTGGACCTGGAAAAGTTGTCTTAACTCAACAGGGCTTAGTGAAAGTGTGTACTGATGACCAGGTAGCTGTTTCCAGGATTATTCTGAGATCTACCACATTGTAAAAAGTTCCAGTAGGAGCCACTGCTCTAGTAGAATGGGTCTCTTGGAAAGATGGCAAGGATTTGCCATGGTGAGTGTAGCAAAAAGAAATGTACCTAAAAAAACAGTTAGCAAAGGTCCAGATACTGGTTGGCACAGTTTTCAGTCCATGAAAGAAAAACAATTGATCAAATTTGTGAATAGAATCCGACTTGTCTAGGTAAAATCTTTGCTGTCTGTGTACATCCAGATAATTTAAAATTCTTTCTCCTCTGAGGAGGGGGAAAGGTGGGCAGTTTGGTGATCTGACTGAGGGACATCTTGTTTACCAATTCAGTCATAAAAGAGGGACTGACTCTCTGGGACTCACTGTCCATATGTAAGATAAGGAAGGAGGAAGGAAGCTATGAGGTGCCTGAAGCTCTGAAACTCATCTAGCTGGAGTGAAAGCTACCATTAAAAGGGTCACACAGACTTCTCTGTGAAGAGAGGCCTCCCAGATCTTGGAACCCTTTCAGATTTTTTAGAAATTTCTTTTTGGGTGCCTTCTTTTGTTTCTTGACAAAAGAAGTGGACTTGGCAGATAATTTCTCTGGTACTTGGGCACAGATGCAAGAAGAATTTATTTGGAGTCATTTGTAATCTTGCCTTTATCTTGCAATGTTTTGAATAAACTAGTTGACTGGGGTCTGAATTGAAGGTCCCTATCATGAGGAGAAACAAGAATCTTTGCCTTGACATCTTCAAGGAGAGGCTGATTGTATAACCAGGCACATCTCCTAATAACAGAGACACAGTAGTAGCTGCTCTGGAACAGGTCTCAACAGTATCACAGCTGCATTTTATGCTATTTGCCCCCCACCCCCAAGTGGCTTTAAGTTACCAAACACAAAAATCTGTTCATGAATAAGTACAGTTGTGTACCTACCATAAATGTAAATGTTAGAGTGTATTCACTGTTGCAGTCATTACACTTGGGTTATCCTGCTGGCAGGCTACCCGCAATCGGCCTGAATTCCAAAGTCTTGGTCCGGCGTTGGTTGCTGTCGCCACTTCCCTGACGTCAGTGCACCAGGGGTATAAAAGATGCAGCCGACACCATTTTCTTTAGTTTTGCTTGCCCCAGATGTCAGGTGCCCCCAAAAGGGTAGGCTAAAAACATTGCTAATAAAGGCATGCACTAAAATACACAATACCTTCATCTACAAGCAAATACACCACACAGGTTGTATAGGATAGAGAAGTACAGATAGGTCCCAGCAAAGAAAGGGGGATGATGGGTGGGTAACCTGGACTGCAACAGTGAATACACTCGAACATCTACATTTATGGTAGATACACAACTGTACTATATTCATCGTGTTTCACTGTTGCAGTCATTACACTTGGGTTGAATCCCAAAGCTGAGGTTGGGCGTCTGGGTCTAAATAGAATTAGGAGTGGCTATAAGGCCCTGCAAGACTGCAGTGGCAAAGCCTGCTCTGGATTTAGAGTAGAAAGGCAAGTGGTAGTGCTTAGTAAAAGTGTGCACTGAAGTCCAAGTTGCAGCCTCCAAAATATCCTTGGTTGGTACTCCTCTGAGGAAGGCTGCTGAGGTGGCTGCTGCCCTGGTAGAATGTGGTGTAATACCCTTAGGCACTGATTTGCCATGTTGTGAAAAGCAGAAACAAATGCAGTGTCCTATCCATTTTGAAATGGTCTGTTTTGAGATAGCCTTTCATTGTGATCCTGCAGCATATGCCACTAAAAGTTGTTCAGTCTTTCTGAAAGCTTTAGTTTTGTCCAAGTAGAAGCGTAGCGGTCTGTGTATGTCTAAAGAATGCAGAAGTCTCTCCCCTTTATTCTGCGGGTTTGGGTAAAAAGTGGCAAATGAAAGGTTTGGTTAAGAGCTGCACTGGACAATACCTTAGGCATAAATGTTGGGTTTGTCCTTAGAGAAACCCTGTCCAGATGGAAGATAATAAAAGGTTCCACAGCCATTAATGCCTGTAACTCTGAGACTCTTCTTGCTGAAGTTATTGGTAGGAGCAGAGCTGTTTTCCATAAGAATTTTATCTCAGCTGTATTGGCTGGCTCAAAAGGAGGCAGTGTGAGTTTTTCCAAAACAAAATTGAGGTCCCATTGGAGGTCTTATGTTTTTGGCCCCTCTGAGGAACTGCCTAAGCAATGGATATGAAAAAAATAGGCGGGTCTGTATTGCAATGAGCTGAAATGACAGAGGCATGGATCTTAACTGATGAGAAGGATAGGCCTTTGTCCAGCATCTCAGATAGATATTGCAAAGTCTGAGGAATATTTGGAACAAGCGTGTCAATTTCTTGTGCCTGGTTCCAAGCACAGAATCTCTTCCATTTTTCTGCATAAGATTTTCTGGTGCTGGGCCTCCTGGCCTCCAAAATGACATCCATAACCACTTTAGAGAGAGGTGTATTCTGAATGGTTACAGTATCCACCCTGCAGCTAGATTTAGAGTTCTGAGTTGGCTGTGCAGGATCTGATTGTTTTGTTGTGTCAGTAAATGAGGAATTTGAGGCAATATCCAGGCTGGGCCTTGGGACAAGCTCCTTAGGATTGGGTACCAGTGTTGGCGTGACCAATCCGGGGCAATCAGAATAATTTGTGGCTTCTCTTGCAGAGGAAAGGCATATACTGTAAGGTTGTTCCAGCTGAATGACAGAGCATCCACTTTCCATGCTTGTTTGTGATAAGTCCTTGTGCAGAATCTCTGAAGTTGGCAGTTGTGAGGGGAGGCAAAAAGATCTATGTCTGGGCGTTACCATTTTTTTGTTATCATGCTGAACATTTGTGGATCTAGTTTCCACTCGTGAGGGTCCATGAGGTTTCTGCTTAGTCTGCCAGAGCATTTGTTTTTCCTGGCAGGAATTGTGCTTGCAGGTGTACTTGGTAAGTCAATGCTGTGTTCCACAAAATCATGGCTTGTCTGCAGAGGGGGTAGGAATGTGTGCCCCCCTGCTTGTTAATGTACCACATGACTGTGGTGTTGTCCGTCTTTATCAGCAGCTGTCCTGGATGAAGTAGGTCCTTGAAGGCTGTCAGGGCATTTTGTACAGCTAGCATCTCTTTTTGATTGATGTGTAGATGCCTTTGGCTTGGGGGCCATGTGCCCCGAATACATTTTCCTGCCATGTGGGCCCCCCAGGCATAATCTAATGCATCTGTTGTTAGTGTCTGCCTGGCTGTGGGTAAAGTGAATGGCTGTCCCTTGTTGTGGTGACAACCATCATCGAAACTCCTGTTGCAGGCAGGGGAATGAGTGAAATTAATGATTCCAAGTCATGGCAATGTTGAGTCCAAACACATTTTAAGTACCACTGTAGTTTTCTCATATGCAGTATTGCATATGGAATTAGCAAATGCAGGAGGCCATGTAGCCCAGAGCCTGCAGAATATTTCTTGCAGATAACTAGGTCTTTGTTGCCATGTTTTCGAAGTAAGAAGTCAGTTGCCTTTGTTTATCTGGCGTGAGATAAGCCATCTGGGCAGTTGTATTTATGCTTGCACCCAGGAATATTATCTCTCGGGTACTAGTTTTGATTTCTTTTCGTTTACTGTGTACCCTAGGCAAATTAGTAATCTTTTTACAAACGCCAGATGCCTTAGTAGAATGTCTGGCCGCTGCTTGAATAAGGCAGTCGTCCAAGTAGGGATATATTTGAATTCCTCTGTCTGCAAAATGCAATTACTGGTGCCAGGCATTTTGTGAAGACTCTGGACACAGTAGATAAGCCAAAGGGCAGTGCAGAGAATTGGCAGTGCATTGAGCCAGCTATGAATCTGAGGTATCTTCTGCAAGATTGTCTGATTGGGACATGCAGGTATGCCTCTTTGAGGTCCAAAGTTACAAGCCAGGCCTTTTTGCCCAGCATGGGCAGAAGCTGCTGCAGAGTCAACATTTTGAATTTTGGAACATCCAGAAAAGTATTTAGAATAGACAGGTCCAGAATCAGTCTCCATGCTTTGTCCTTTCTTGGTACTAAGAAAAGTCTTGAATAAAATCCTTGTCCCTGCTCTTGTCGTGGCACTGGCTGAATAGCCCTCATGTCCATGAGAGATGAAACTTGGTTTTGTGCCTCTGCCCACTGATTGTGTGGCAGGTCTGGCATAACTTTTGCCTTTTGAAGGGTGTGAAAGTGGAAACTGTAGCCCTGAGAGACTATATTTAAGACCCATTTGTCCTGGGTAATCATGTGCCAATTTTGTGAAAAAAAAGTGCTAGCTTTCCCCGCAAGGGTGCTGCCAAAAGATAAATGCTTGGCATTGGCAGAGGAAAGTCACTGGGACTGTTTCCTATATGGCTGTGTTTTGTCTTCTCCGCTTTTGGAGGTAGAAGCACCCCACTGTTTGGGCCTGTTGTCTGCCTCTAGGGCATATGTATCTGCCTCTTTGTGGCCTGACACGGGAAAGGACCAATTTTTAGAAGGCCAGTTCCTGCTAAATCTGGGTGGCTGCACCTGTAAGAAATCCTTCACTGTCTGCATAGATTTAGCTTTATCCTCCATTTTCTTTAACAACTCTTCTGCCTTAACACCAAACAAAGTATCATGCTGTAATGTAGCATCCAATAATTTTGCTTTAACATGATCAGGCAGAGTCTGTTCCTTTAACCAAGCATGCCCTCTAATGACAGAGCCTGTTACAGCGGCCCTGCAAGAGGCCTCCAGTGAATCATAACCACATTGCAAAGTATGTTTTCCCACTTGTTCAGCTGCGGGCAATAAATCCTGCAATTCCTTGTTCTCAGCACATTCAGAATTTGTCAACATTTTCTGTTTTAACAGAGACATTAAATATTGCTGATATTTAAGCATATGAAATTGACAATTTAAAGCCCTTACAGCCAAGGTAGCAGAAGTGTAAACTTTTTTCCCCCATCTGTCCAGTGCCCTAGAATCTCTATCTGAGGGGACAGGTTTTTTGCAGTAGCAGCCTTGACCCCTTTGGGACCCTGTGAAATAATTTCTGGGTCAGCTGCAGGGTTTTTATATAGAAATTTATGAGAATCTGGAACCCTGTAGTATCTTCTCTGGCTTAACAGGTGCAGGAGGTTAAGAGTCAGGAGACAGGCCAGACTCTGAAAATACATCATCTACAATGTCTAGAACAGGAGGAATAGCAAGAGGTCTGTGCTGAGGTAGTAAATGAAAGTCTCTGAGCCTTTTCATAGAATCAGAATAATCTTGGCTCTCCCAGTGGAAATGCCCCCTCATGGTATGCAAGGTTTCCCCAAATGAGTAATCCTCAGGAGGAGAAGCTGAAGGAATAGATTCTTCAGCATCAGAATCCTCATAGGGAGGAATATAGTTTCCCTGTTCTGAAGAGGAGTCAGAGGAAATGGAAACCTCATCAGAGGAATCATATTCAGTGTCTTGCCTAGGCCTCTTATCAGGAAGGGGATGGGAACCCCTGATCAAAGTAATTAGGTCTTCGGCCATTTTGAGCATCTGTTTCTTAGGCATGGAAGTTTGTCCTGGAGAGTGCTGTACTTGTTTCTTTGTCTTTAAAACTGTTTTAGTCTTTGATGCTGAAGTTGGCTTGATATAAAGCTGTGTAGGTCTGAAAACACCCTCAGAAGCCAATGCCTGCTCAGCGGCTCCGGACCCATCTGAGGGATTTGTTTCTGAAGGCCCAAAACCTTGAATATCCAGAGGCCTAGCTGTCTCCACGTGGGAGTTGGAGGCGGCCTGTGGCTCTGAGGTAGCGGGTGTCAGGGGCTGCGAAAGCGCCTCACTGAGAACCGGCGACTGGCCTAGAAGAGGCTTCATCGTCGGTTTTGGACCTCGGATGCCTGTCCTTTTCTTTTTCCTTGCGCTTTTTATGAACTCCGGTCGGCTGTTCCGACGGCATTATGTAGTTAAACCTTCGGCCAAAGTAATGAAAAGCAAAATCGTACCGATGCTTAATAGTGCATTGGTTAAATCTAGCACAAAACCGACAACTAGCAACATCGTGGTCAGGGCCTAGGCAAGGAATACAGTAAGAGTGAAACTCCTTATGAGGTATTTGCTTCCCACAAGAAATACAATTGTTAACTTTTTCTGACATTGGTCTGGAGCAAAAAAAAAAAGTTTCCCCAACGGGGTACTTAGCTTTATAGAAAACTTCGGATCTGAAGTTCAATTTCGAAAATCTCAGGAGTCGGCCGACTGGCACTTGCGAACTGCTTTTGCTTCGGGCACCACACGGCAAGAAAGACTGAAGAAAATGGCGTCAGCTGCATCTTTTATACCCCTGGTGCACTGACGTCAGGGAAGAGGCAACAGCAACCGACACCGGACCAAGACTTTGGAATTCAGGCCGACTGCGGGTAGCCTGCCAGCAGGATAACACAAGTGTAATGACTGCAACAGTGAAACACGATGAACATCTTTGGTTTAGCTAGAAGAACAACTGAAAATGAATGTTGCTTTTAATTAGTAATTGGCAAAAAGGAAAATAAATTTCCCCTTGATAATTTATATTCCACAACAGTAGCGTAGCTAGGACAGGGCAAGAGTGGCAAACTGCCCCAGGTGCAAAGTGTTGGGGTAGCGGTCAGCCTGATGTTGATATTTAATGCAATACTGGCTTTTAAAAGCTGGTATTGCATTTCCAGTCAAACCTCAGCACTCCTTGTGTGGTCTGAACTGTAGCGAACAGTTTGCTATAATTTAAAAGTTACAATTTTTAACTAAAATCAGAAAGCAGTGGCACTCTGTGTAGGCAGGGTATAAACTATAGCAACTGTTAGCTACATCTGTAGTGAAGATCAGTGTGTGCGCGCGTACAACTAAGAAGCTTTCTAGAGGCTTGCACAAGTGTATAAATACTTGAGCACATGCAAGCTTGACTGCTATTTTTTAGTAAGCTGTTGAGATGCAAGCATATATGTCTGTGTAGTCTGTCAATTAATCAGTTTGATTTTATTTTGTAAAGTTGCTACCCATCCTGATGTGTTTTCTCTGTAATAAAACATATAAACGAACTACCCTGCCTGTTTGTCATCTATACTAGAGAGAGATGAGCGACAGTGTCAGAAAAGGCATGTTTAGAAGAATATATGTCCAGAAGGGAGTCCAGATTATTCAGATTCAAGTGCCTGTCGGGCACTTGGTTAACACTGGAGGAATATATAGGAGTGAATCAACCCTACTGCATGTATAACTTGCAAAACAGGTCAGAAACAAATTTCAAGTATTACAACTTGCTCAAGCTATTTCTTATTCGCAAAATATTAAACAAGGCATTCAGGACGATCTAAACGTAGCCATAAGTAACAGATAAATTCGATATTAGAATATATTAACAGAAATATTCTAAACAACTACGTAAAATGGTTGAAATAAAATCTGAATAGCATAAAATGAATAAAATAAAGGAAACAACCACTTTTTTTGCTAAGCACTACTTTTTCGCATTGATCAGTTATTCCAGTTGTCTGAAGTGTATGAAGCATTTGCATATTTATGCAGTGTTACAGTACAGTTATTTCACAAAATACAGTCAGAGCATATTTTGCAAAGTACAGTATTTATTTCAGAGAGTTTATTGTGCATTTGAATGTTATTACAAGCTGCTGTGTGTGCTTGTTTGTACACAATTACAAGGGCCATATTTTTCAGTGAGTTTGGGCACAATTTGTTGGCATGGCAGACGGATTTCGAAAACCAACTCCACTTGTGTTTGACAATAATACTGCAAATAATTAGAGTGTGTTTTATCAAGAGTACAATATTTTCATTCAGGCTGTATTTTCTAATAAAGATGACCATACAAAGGCATTCATTCCGCTTAATTTAGCTGGTTCTGAAGAAGCCATAGAAAGGGAGTGCATCATTTGTGTATGCACCTATTGTATTTGCAGGAGAGGGGGAAAACAGTCAGTTGTACCAGCTGAATCAAGGAGGGCCCTAAGTGCTTAAAACATAAATTCAGAGAAATGTGTAACCCCCAAGAGAATATTAAAATGGAAAGGCACTTATTTTATACAAAGGATCAAAAGCCTGGTGAAACTTCTGCAGTATATATAACAAACTTGAAAAACAAAGCTAAAACATGCAGATTTGGTGATTTAAGGGATGAGTTGATAAAAGACTTGTGTGTGGTATTAACAATGATGCTGTGAGGAAAGATTTTGCTTTGTGACAGTGATGTAACTTTGAAACACACATATATGCTTACAAATGAGAGATGCATGCTTCCAGTAACTTCTAAAGCCCATGTTGATAGTATGCAGCACGTTAGCATAAAAAGGCCAAAGAACACGGCTGCAACTTTAAACCCTGCAACACTCAAAAGGAAACCCCACAGTAGCTTTCTACCAAGTTCCAAGGAGTGCTCTCAAAACCGCACAGTCTCAGTGAAGCACGAGTGACTCAGCAAACTCAAAAGTATGTGCCTATACCCAGTTTGATAGCTAGCTGTTGTAACTGTGGAGGAAGTCATGAGCCCCAAGGGGAAAAATGTTTAGCTTTTGGTCAGCAATGTCAGAAGTGCAATAAGTGGAATCATTTCAAAGGTTTTGTAAATCAAAACGTACACATTCTTTTTGGAAAATTCAAAGAAATAAGTTGATCATTTAGAAAGCTGTAACCCTACTTTTTATGTTGATGGTGTGTTAGTGTTTAATGAAACAATGAATACAGTAGATTTATGGGCAAAGAATGAAGTATTCTTTACTGTTCGGATATATGGATAACCCACAGAGCGCAAAGTTGACACAGGTTCAAAGTGCAATGTTATGCCTGCAGAAACATTTGATGGAGTATGTGCTGGTGAGAAGCATGATTTGGCAAAGTGTGCAAAGCTAGTTGCTTATGGTGGTGAAGAGATTCCAACTGAGGGCTCAGTGATGCTTTCAGGTTACTCTCCTGGGAGAAGCTATGACTTATTTTTTGTGGTCAAAAGGCATGTCCAGTCATTATTAGGGCTCAGACAGTTTGAAAATAGGACTGCTTTCATTTAATAAGGAAGTCCATCATGTTAGTTTAAGAGACCACTGCTCTAATTTCACCCAGTACATTTTCTCTACGTACGCTGATCTTTTCAAAGACAAACTAGGCAAGCTTCCAGTTCTATACTCCATGAAGCTAGACCCAGATGTCAGCCCAGTTGTCAGGCCAGCCTGGAAAGTACCAGCAGCTATGAAGAACAGAATCAAAGCAGAGCTAGACAAAATGGTGCAACAAGGTGCAATCTGTCCAGCAGATGAACCAACTGTATGGGTATCGTCCATGGTGGTAGCTCATAAGAAAAGCTCAGATAATATCAGAATATGTATTGGTCCACAAGATTTAAAAAGGCACTAAAAAGACGATCATCCAATGTGCACAGTCAAAAAAGTTGCAGCAATGATCCCAAATGCCACTGTTTGTCCTGTCTTGCATGCAAAAAGTTTATTTTGGCAAATTTTGCTTGATAAGAAATCCTTGGTGCTAATTACATTCAGTACTCCATTTGGCAGGTACAGATTTTTGAGAATACCATTTGGGATAAAATTCTCCCAGTGAAATCTTTCAACATGCAATGGAACAATTTTTTTCTGGGTATCCTTGTGCTATTACAGCAAATTATATTGTAGTAGGAGGTAATGGTGAAGCTGAGCATGACAGAAACCTTGAGAAAGTTCTGGAAAGAGCACATCAAGTACATCTTCAGCTCAATCATAAGAAGTGTAAGTTCAGGTTACAAGAAGTCACTTATGTTGGTCATTTGTTTACCAGTTCAGGCATACGTCCAGACCCTTCCAAGCAAACGGCTATTCTTGAGATACCAACTCCAGACAATGTTCAAGCCCTTCAACACTTTCTTGACATGGTTAACTACCTAGGCAAGTTCATTCCAAACTTAAGCCAACTAGCAACACCGCCTAGAGCTGACACAAAGTTGAACCCTAATCATGGTTAGATCAACACTAAAGTGCATTTGATGTCCTGAAAGAGATATGCTAATCCACCAACTCTCAGACACTATGATGTTCAAAAACCAGTTACTCTTTCCTGTCATGCTTCGGAATCTGGTTTTGGTGGAATCATTCTTCAAGAGGATCAACCTGTTGCCTGTGCGTACAGGACTCTAACCCAAGCTGAGATGTGGTATGCTCAGATAGAAAGAGAACTCTTGGCAATTGTGTTTTGCATGTTCAAAGTTCCATGATTATATTTATGGCAGACATATCCACATCGAAACAGACCACCAACCTCTAGTCACCACTTTGAGAAAGCCTATGCAAACAGCTCCAGACAGATTGCAACATATGATGCTGAGATTGTAAAAGTACAACTTTAATCTCGTCTACAAGAAAGGCAACTACCTTTATTTTGCTGATACATTATCCAGGTCCCAGATATACCACTGAAGAGCATGACGAGAAAAAAGGAGTTATGTTCTTACCATAATGTTCCATCTGTGTTGTTGATCTTCATTCATTCATTACTGATGGGGTATCGGTTCCGCCCTCAGAACAGAGCTGGCTGTTATAACAAGCTCGCACCAGCCAAAAAACTCTTGAGCCAAGCTTACCCATAGTGCCCCTCTATCACCTCAGATCGCGTTTGCCCGCAAGAAAAAAGGATAGAAAGCGGAGGGTTTATCTGAGCAAATTCCCTATCATAAAGTAGATCCAAATCCAAACCTCCAGGAGTCTTTTCAGAGGGGGTTGGCAGGAAGGATGTAATGAATGATTGAAGATCAACAACACAGATGGAATGTTATGGTAAGAACATAACTTCTTTATCTGATGTTGTTAATCTTCATTCATTCTTTACTGATGGGACAGAGTCCTTAGTTACTTTATTTCCTGGGAGGCCCTATGAAAGGATATTCCTGAGCACAACTGAACCTCTCACTGGAGACCAAATCCAATTTGTAATGAGTGATAAAGATATGAGGGGTGGCCTATGTTGCTGCTGCACAAATGTCATACATGGAAGCTTTTGCATGGAAGGCAACAATCGACCTGGTTGAATGCCGTCTGACTTTATTTGGTAGAAGTTTGTTTTGTTGGTAGATAAAAAATGCAATCTCTCAATAGTTTAGAAAGAGTCCCTTTGGAAAGATTTTCCCAATTTCGGTCCTGAGAAGGATACGAATAATTGGTCAGATGTTCGTAGTGATTGCAAAGGTTTTACAGAAATGGTGAGAAATCAAGGTAGAGTCCTGGAAACCACTGTGGAAGTTAGAGATAGCAGCCAGGTGAATTCGAATAGTTGAAGCTGCCACTCCTAAATGGAGGAGATGCAATAAACAGTCCGGTACCAAATCAAGCGGAGCTGAAAATGGGTCTATTCCCTTCTCATGAGACCAAATTATGAATCTTTTCCACTTGCTGAGGTAAAGTTTCCTGGTGGATGGTTTATGAGAAGCCAGAAGAATGTTACGTAAGGAGAGGATAGGTTATTTTGCCTGGGAATTGCTGGAAGTGGAGGAACCAAGGTGTCAGCTTTTGACACTATATGTTTGGATGCACCAACCCTTGCGGGGTGACAGCAATTCCAGAGTTGGATCCAGAATCCATGGTTGGTGTACTAGGTGAGGCCAAAGGAAGGGAAACCAAACTTGTTGGGGCCAAAAGGGTGCAATGAGGATTACTTTGTTTCTCAACCAAAGGGCTTTCTTTAGAAATTGCGGGATCAGAGGAAGGGGAGGGAAAGCATAAAGAAGTCCCATGGGCCAATCGTGTACCACAGCGTTCCTTGGGGACTCCCCCTGAAGGGGAAATTAGGGCAAAGTAGCTGCTGCATTTGTGGTTTGTGGGGGATGTGAAAAGATAGCAGCAACTAAAGCTCTTCGCCACTATGACAGGACTGAGGGATCGTGAGGCAGAAGAATGCATCTGCTCAGTTTGTCTGCAATCACGTTGGAATCCCAGGGAATGTGTGCTATCAGAAAGCGGTTGGAAGATATCACCCATTGCCAAATTCTCATGGCTTCCCGACACAATGGGTAGGACCTGGTTCCCCCTTTGTTTGTTGATATACCAGACTATGGACATGTTGTAGCATTTAGGGCAGACTGGAATGCTTGCAATGCTAGAAGCACTGCCCTCAGTCCTAGAACACTGATGTGCAGATTTGCCTCCACGGGGGACAAAGTGCCTTGGACAGTCTTTGCCTGGAAGTGCCCCCCACCCCATCAGGGAAGCGTCCATGGTCACTATGGTCTTGGGCTAAGAGGGGGAGAAAGGACAACTCCATAGGTCTTTTCCTGGCTTCATCCACCAAAATAAGACTTGTTTGCATCGATTTGTTATGTGAATCTGAGAGGACATAGGATGAGTCAAAGGGGATAAATATTCGAGGAGAGATACAGGCAAAGGCATCCTGATATGGAAAATTTCACAATAATAAGATTAAGAGCACAAAGATATAATGTAGAAAAGACGATTAGTAAAGCAGAAGTTAAAGAAATAGAAGCTGAAGTTATGGAGTGACTGAAAAGTGAAGGATTTAATGTAGAAGGTCTAAAACAGACTACATCACAGCAAGATGGAGCAAGTCCCCAGAATAAGGAAAAACAAGAAGATCAGGAGACATGTGAAGAAATATGGACATGGGAAAGGAAGAGATTTAATATGGTGTAATATTTATGCAAAGGAGAAAGCAAAACTAACCAATACAAAAAGAGCAGCACCAAAGACACTTGAAGAAAAATATAGGGAAAGGAATACAGACATGGAAAACTTTACAATACAAAAAATAAGAAAACTAACAGGAAAAGTAGAAAAAGAAATTAGTAATGGAGAAGTCAAAGAAAGAGAAATTGAGGTTATGGAACAGCTGCAAAGAGAAGGATTCAGTGTAGTAAATAGAGTACAAAAAGCACCACAACAGGATAGAGCAATGGATATCCAAATTACGTGAAAATCAGTGGAACAGGAAGCAATTGGTCAGGTGCCATATCAAGATATTTTGGATTCTTCCACAGGAAACCAGTATAAATGTTCATTTGAAGGTAGACAGCAAGCAAAGGAACAGGAAACTGTGGAAACTCTGATGCAGTCAATCTTGAGGAGTGACAGGCCATTGAGTTCCGATACGACAGAATAACAGATGACACAGGATGAAACTGAAGAGAATATGCCACAGGAAGATGTTATAGAATTTTCTATAGAATGTCCACAGGAAACGGAAAACAAGGGATGTGCCCTCAGTATGGAAGAAAATGAGTTAAAAGAAGAGTTGCTTGATTTAATAGACAAAGAGACATATCAAGATCAATGAGAGAAATAGACTGCAGAAGGTTAATAAAACCCCAAAAGTTAGAAACTTGATAAAACAAATGAAAGCAGTAATTAGGACTGTCCATAGAGATCCATGCAATATAACAGAAGTAAACAGAATATATTACTGTGCTGCTAAATTAGTAACTGCTAAAGTTGTACCACAGGAACACAGGGTCGCAAGGGAAAAGAGGGGGCGAAAGCTAATACCATAATGGAAATATCGAACAGAGAACTATAAAGCAGCTAAGACAACAAGTGTCATTGTTAGAAGATTATAGAAGAGGGAACAGATCAACAAATATACTAAGAAAGATAGATGTGATAAAAGCAATGTGCAGTTTTAGAACAGACCAGGATCTATTATGTAATATTGGAGATAAACTAAAAATTTCAAAACAAGCGGAAAGACTTAAAAGATACGAAGATAAATATAAGGGAAAAGCACAAAATAAGCAATTTATTGAAGACCCAAAAAAGTTTTATACAGAATTGGGAAATAAGGTAAAAGGAATTGAAAGACTGCCAAAAAAGAGGAAATAGATACTCTTTGGAGAAGTACCTATGAAGATCCTGTGCAACATAAAGATGCTAAATGGATAGAAAAAGCAAAAGAAAGAATAAGAAGTTTAAAGGGACAGGATATGAAATGGGATGAAATAACAGCCAGAGAGATCGAAACAAAGTTGAGAAAAGCCTCTAACTGTAAAACCCCAGGCTCAGACATTACATAACTTTTCGCTTAAAGTATTAACTTCTTTACATGAGGACTTAGCCATGAGTAAGAACTATTTATATGTGCACCCCGAACACACACCACACTGGTTAACAGGAAAAACAATGCTCTTAAGAGTGAACCTGCAAGCAACCCTAAAAATTATAGACCAATAACTTGTCTTCCAACGATGTACAAACTATACACGGGAATTGAAACAGAGTTTATAGTCATTTAGAAGAAAACTCAATTACAGCAGTAGAACAAAAGGGAAATAAAAGAAAGTCATATGGAACAAATGATCATTTATTGTTAAACAAAGTTATATATAGTGGAGAATTGTAAGAAGGGGAAGAATCTAAGTATGGCATGGATTGACTACAAAAAAGCATTTGATAGTATTCCACATTCATGGATAAAAGAGTGCCTAAAAATGTATAAAATACATCCTACACTGATTGACTACATTACAGTAACCATGAAAACAGTGGCAAACCACTTTGCAATTAAGCCATGATAAAACAGATTATTATCCCAGGGATAAAAATTCCAAGGGGGATAATTCCAGGGTGACTCTCTGTCACCACTGCTATTCTGCCTTGCCATTAATCCATTAAGCTGTTTACTTAACAGCTTAGGCCATGGCTACAATTTGGCTTCTAGAAAACAACAGTCTAATGACTTCTCATCTTCTCTTTGTTGAGGATTTAAAACTGTATAGCTTATCAGATAAGGAACTGAAAGCACAGCTGCAGGTTTTCAAAACTTTTTCAGATGATACTGGAATGTCATTTGGTCTTGATAAATGTGCAAAAGCAACCTTTAAAAAAGGAAAACTGCAGCACCAGGAAAACACAACTTTGGGACAAGAATGTGAAATAAAAGAACTTGAGCAAGAGGGAGTGTATAAATACTTGGGAAATGATGAAGGATCAGCAATAAAATATGAATAAATGCAAATAAAGCTCAGTAAGGAGTACTTTAGAAGACTTAAATTAATCCTGAAAACAGCATTCACATATAGGAACAACATCCAAGCCATAAATCAATTTGCTCTTCCTGTCCTAACTTATAGTTTTGGAGTGATTGACTGGCCCCAAAAAGTGTTGGATAGACTGGATATTAAAACAAGAAGGATGCTTCATGCTTACCAAATGATTTATAAAAATCAGTGTATACCAAGATTATATACATTCCCCGCTCTGAAAGAGGGATGGGTCTCCTTGAAATTGATTACATGTATAGATCTACAATCATGGGACTACACACATCTGCTGACCTCACAGCATCCAAATGTAGTGAAAGTTTTGAAACATGAGGAGAATAAATCTAAGATGACATCTCTGCTTTAATTTAGCAGAAGCATATTGTCAAGCAGGAATGGAAATTATACCAGATGTACACAAAAACCAGGCAGCAATTGAATGTGCTAAAAAACAAAAGAAAGAATATAAGGTGAAGGACCAGATGAGAAGGCAAGAAATGTGGAAAAAACAAATATAGTTGCAAGTATAGAAAACGTATGGACGAGCCTCATGTTGATCAAGACTCAACACAGAAATGGTTAAGGAGATGTGAATTCACATCAAGAAATGAAAGGTTAATATCAGCCCAAGATAGTGGGCTAACTCATTTAACACCGTACAAATTACAGAAGGAGTCATTACCGGGCACATTGCGGGTGCTCCGAAGAACACTTTTAGTTAACTGCAAAGAAAGAAACAATACTAATTTCATGAACTTTAATCATATTTTGACTTAGGAATGGGGTCCATTCCAGTCATGGTATTAGAAACCCAGAAGACTTGGAGAAATTAAAAAAGGCAGAGACCACTGTGTTAGTAAGAGCCACTGTAGCAGCCTCAAATGTAGTCTTGCTAGGGGAACTATAGTAATCGATGCTGCCATTGATCCTAGTAGTTGAAGTACTGCCCAAGCTAAAACCTTGTTTTGAGAGAGTATAACCCAGAGTTGAGACCTTAGTCTTTCTAACCTGTGAAGTGGAAGGGAGATTAGGCAAGACTGAGCATCGAAAGTTGTCCCTAAGAATTCCAGATTTTGAGTAAGAGTCAACCTGCATTTTCTACGTTTACTGAGATGCCTAAGGAGATCACTAGCTCTAGGGTGTAATGTGAGGCTGAAACCAGTAGACACTTGGCCAGTGCAATCGTCTAAGTAGGGAAACACCCGGAATCCTTGCAGTGTCAAGTGAGCTGTTACCACTGTCATGCATTTGGTGAACACTCTGGGGGCCGCAGAAAGACCAAAGGACAGTGCTCGGAATTGGTAGTGATTGGCTCCCAGCAGGAAGTGGAGGAATCTTCTGGAGTGTTTGTCCATTTTTATGTGATAATATGATACCTGAAGCTCTATCAAGCACATCCAATCATCTTTCTCCAGAAACAGGAGGATAGACTGAACCGTGACCATCCAGAATTTTGTCTTAGACAAATTTGTTTAGGATGCTGAGGTCCAAGCCTGGCCTCCAGTCCCCTGTCTTTTTTGGAACTAAAAAGAATCCAGAGTAAAAACTGGACTCACTCTGATCTGGTGGGACTGTTTGGATGACTGTTCTTTGAAGCAGCTTTCAAAATTTCTTATGCTGCTACATCCCTTTGACTGGGTGCAATCCACTGCATTATGGCCACCTAGGAATAGATTCTACAGAAAGGCCTTCTATGTCACAAGACACTGAAAGAGTACTTTCATCTTGTTCTGTATATAATAGTACAAAGCTACATCTACAGAAGGAACCATTTCAGCTAAACCAGATTACGGAACTACCTTGGTCAACAGTAGCCGCTGATATTTTCGAGTGGAATGGTCAACATTACTTGGAGTAAACAGACTCTTACTCCAACTGGTTCAAAATTGACCTACCTCCTAATCTACCATCCAGTACTGTCATTACTAAGATGAAGCATAATTTTGCAGTCCATGGTAGTCTGCAAAGTTATTTCTGACAATGGCACGCAGTTTACTAGCCAGCAATTCAACAGATTCGCCGAAGAGTGGGACTTTACTCATGTTACAAGTAGTTCCGAGTATCTGCAGTCAAATGGTTTGGCAGAACGTACAGTTCAAGTGTGAAACAGTTACTTGAGAAGTCAAAAAGTACAGTTTTGTACCTACCATAAATGTAGATGTTCGAAGATCCACATTGCTGCAGTCCTTACACTTGGGTAATCCGCTGTCCTCGGTCGGCGGTAAGTCA
>NC_056748.1:178164545-178183826 GCF_019279795.1 Protopterus annectens
GCCAAAATAAGACTAGCTCTTTTTTTTTTTTTTTTTTTTGAATGAACTCATGACAGGGCAATAACCACTACATTGTTCAAACATTCTATCTTTCATTAATGGCTCACTGACCAATTCAAGACCACTTAATTTTTTTTCACTTCACCTTCTAATCTATCCATCAGCAAGCATACCCAAAGTGTCCGTAAGACAGACAGCAACACATACCTTGCTACAGCTTAAATGAAAAAAAAATAAATTACCTGGGCGCCCACAAGCTGCAGCAAAGCAGAATTGACAGGAAGCAGTTCAATGTCTATGTTGATGGTAGTCTGATCAAAGGGGCATGCCTTGCGATGCAGTTTGTTCAGGCACATCTTGCAGACAGTATGGCCACAGCCCAAGCTGATAGGCTTGCGTATTGTCTCATCAAAGGTCTGAGTGCAAATGGGGCAAGACAGGAAATCTGTCCATTGTGGTGCTTGTACAGGCATACTTTTGGAGTTACAATTCCAAAATATATAAGAGATTCCACTGGAATCAAAATAGTCATAGAAAATGAAATACCTTCATTAAACAGCACATGGTGATAAGAAGATAACCTGTAGAGAGAGAGAGAGAGAGACAGAAAGTTAAAAAACAATACACGCTGGCTAAAGATGCAATCTTTAGACTTTTTACCCCTAAAATGTGAGAGAATGGACTTGGGGGGGGGGGGGGGGGAACAGATTTAGACCAAACGTCAGTATCACTCAGTGCTTCTCCATTCAAAATACATGATAAAAATGCAACTTTGTTAAATGCAGAGCCGAGTGCTAGAACTCAACACTGCAACCTATAACAGTTCATTAATAATTAGGGTACAAGTATACAGCCAACTACCTCCAATGAACTTATGTATTATTAATCCTGTTTTGTATATATTTTATATACTTTATGCTGTATGCTTGCATTAATGAATAACTGAATTTCTATCTAACCAAATGTACCTGTACAGGCAGCATTCTGAATACTGTGTAGGTCTCAGCACTGTTAAAACAACTCTCAACTGTACTGGATTTTCAGGACACTCCTAATTTTGGCTCAAAATTTTACTCAGGCCTTCCTAATGCCTCCTACAAGAATAACAATTCAAGTTATAGTCTTTTGACTTCTTTACTTCAGAAAATGCTTGATAATTTCACATTCTCTTTTTTTGTTAACCTCGCAAAGTCTACAGTGCTAATATTTTAAGTGTCCCTGACTGTCCTTGATTACATCTGGATTTGTCCCAGATTATTAAGGTAAGAGGTTGAAACCTATTCCTTCATATATTTCCTTAACTAGGAAAAATTTCAGGTTATATGAAACACCTCATAACATCACTCGGAGCAAAAACCTTACCCATTTTATGGGGTTACCTGAATTCTGAACCCTCTCCACAAAACTTCTCAAGCCTCTTCATCAAATTCTCCCTGAAACATTTACAGTGAATACTGGTAGTGTTGTCGCCTCATAGTAAGACGCTGTCCGGTTAGATTCTCATAACAGGAACGTACCCCATTCCTTAGTCAAAGTATGACTAAAGTTCATTAAATTAGTATTGCTTCAATCTTTGAGGCAAGCCAAAGTGCTCTTTGCTGCACTCACATGTCCAGTATTGACTCCTCCTGCAAGTCATACAGAGTTACATGCATCAGCAACATATCTAAGTATGATTGCGAAAAAGAAGTTATGTACTCATCATAACGTTCCATCTGAGTAGGTAAACTTCATTTGTCAGCAACCTGTGGGTTACGGATCCGACAAAGATCCGAGCCGGCAGCATACCAAGCAAGAAGATCCGAGCTCCAAGCTCCTCCCCCTTACCCATACTACACTGCAACCTTCCAATCCTCAGATCGGGTTTGCCACCTGCACATAACAAAACTAACAACCTTAGACACCTGACTCAAGGACAAAGTAAAGCTCATAAGTCCAAACCTCGAGCTCAGCTAAATAACCATGAAGGTCAGGGTGAAGGAGGGAGGGACGGCTGCTGACAAATGAAGTTTACCTACTCAGATGGAACGTTATGGTGAGTACATAACTTCTTTATCTGAAGTAGTTAACTTAATTTGATCAGCAACCTGTGGGACAGTGTCTCCAGCTACCCGAATCTTAGGAGGCCCTTTAAGGAAGGATATTCTGGAGCATTGCAGAGACAAAGGCAGCCCTTCCCTAGTCATCAAATCCAGTTTATAATGAGAGATAAAGGTGTGAGAGGATGCCCAGGTAGCCGCCGAACAAATGTCATCCGGGGAAACTCTAGACCAGAATGCAACAGACGTTGCCATAGAACGCGTAGAATGAGCATGAACTCCCACTGGTTCTGGTAAGCCAGATTCTCTGTATGCTTGTAAGACACAACTCGAAATCCACCTGGCGAGAGTCACCTTTGAAACTGGTTTCCCTACCGTTGCCATAGAACGCGTAGAATGAGCATGAACTCCCACTGGTTCTGGTAAGCCAGATTCTCTGTATGCTTGTAAGACACAACTCGAAATCCACCTGGCGAGAGTCACCTTTGAAACTGGTTTCCCTACAAAAGGCTTAGCAAAGGAGACAAAAAGCTGATCAGATCTACGAAAGACAGCCGTCCTGTGCAAATAAAAACTTAACTGTTTGAACATCCAGCAAATGAAGTTTATATTCTCCTTTATTCTGGAAATTAGGGAAAAAGACCGGCAAATTAATGGACTGATTAATGTTACTCTCGGAAGCAACTTTTGGGAGAAAGGAGGAATTAGTCCGGAGAGATACCCTATAAGGATGAAACACAAGGTATGGAGGTTTGATACAGAGAGCCTGAAGCTCTGGAACACACTCCTAGCTGAAGTAATTGCTACCAAAAAAGCAGTCTTCCATGACAAGAACTTCAGATAATCAGAATCTGCGGGTTCAAATGGAGGCACAACTAATGCCTGAAGAACTAAGGTCAGATCCTACGGCGGAGATGAATTTCTAAGAGGGAGTCTCAAAAGAAAAGTGCCTTTTAGAAAGGTCTTACAAACTGTGGCAGCAGCGAGGGAACCAAAATTGTCCCCAGTATGAAAATGGGAAACGGCAGCCAGCTGAACCTTCACAGTAGATGAGCTGGCCCCTTGCTGAAAAATATGAGACACGAATTCCAGTACCGTTGAAACAGGAGCAGTGAAAGGATCCAAGTTCTTTTGTGAAGCCCAAATTGAAAAACGTTTCCATTTGCTACTGTAAATCTTCCTGGTAGAGGGTTTATGTGCTGCCACCAGGATAGACTTGACTCGGGAAGAGATACCTTGAGTCCTGGCAACTAGGGGAACTGGATCAGCCAAGCTGAGAGCTTGTGACCCATCCAGGTTCGGAGGAACCATTTCAGAGGGATAAGAAATTAGATCCGGAATGGGATTCAAGATCGAGAGTGGAGCTATGAGATGAGACCGCAGGCAGGGGAACCAGACTTGACTAGGCCAGAATGGGTCTAAGAGGATAATCTTGCTCCCCAACCGGCGAGCTTTCTGCAGGCATTTTGAAGACCACCGGGTGGCCAAGCATGGACTAGAGCGTCTCTGGGGGTTTTTCCCAAAGGATGAATTGGAGCGAAAAATTCACTGCACTTCGCATTGGAAGGCGATGCGAAAAGATCGCAGAAGGCCAACCCCACTTGAGGAAGATCTCTTCCACTACACAAGGATTCAGAGACCACTCGTAAGGAGAGAGAATAGTTCTGCTCAATTTGTCCGTCAGTATGTTGGACCGTCCTGGAATGTGCGTTGCTAACAGGAAGCAGTTGGTGGAGATCGCCCATTCCCAAACTCTCATGGCTTCTCGGCAAAGGGGGGTAAGACCTGGTTCCCCCTTGTTTGTTGATATACCAGACCACTGACATTGTCCGCCTGGATCGCAATAGTCCCCGGAGGAAGAAGGCATGGAGGGCCTGCAATGCCAAGAAGATCACCCTCATCTCCAGGACATTTATATGCAGTACGGTCTCGGAAGTCCACATGCCTTGGACTGTCCTGCCCACACAATGCCCCTGCCCCCCACCCTAGGCGGGAGGCGTCCGTGGTCACTGTGGCCTGGGGTGGTGACATAACAAAAGGTCGTCCTTCTCGAAGGGCTCGGGATTGAAGCCACCACATGAGGGAGTTACTGCAAACCCTGCTGAGGGGAATTGGGAAGTCTAGAGGGTGGTGCAGAATAGAACACTGAACCTGCAATGTCCACTGTAGAACCCTCACGTGCAGACGAGCATAAGGAATCAGAATGATTGCTGCCGCCATGGACCCCAAAGCTCTCAGGACTAATTCTGCTGGGGGAGCAGGGGATTGAAAGAGGGCTAGCACATGCAGAGTCATGCTGTGAAGTCTGTCTGACATTAGGAAGGCCCTGGCCTGGAGGGTATCTATCCTGGCCCCTATGAAGTCTAACACTTGGACAGGCTGGAGGAAGGACTTCTTGACATTTATGGTTATCCCCAACCGGGGTGACATCAGGAGGAAAAAATCCCTGGCTAGAGAAAGTAGATGCCTGGTGGGGGGCGGTGAGGAGCCAGTCGTCTAGGTACGGGAAAGACCTGTATGCCCTGGAGCCTCAGGTGGGCCGCTACAACTGCCATGACCTTGGTGAACACCCTGGGGGCTGTGGTGAGACCGAAGGGTAGGACCCTGAACTAGTAATGACCGGCTCCTAGCCGAAAGCGGAGAAACCTCCTGGACCGTCTTTCCATGAGAATATGGTAGTACGCATTCTTGAGGTCTATCGAGCACATCCAGTCCTCCTCCTGCAAGAGGGGCAGGATGGACTGAATCGTGACTATCCGGAATTTCTCTTTGGCAACGAAAAGGTTCATTGTTGACAGGTCGAGAATCGGCCTCAAGTCCCCCGTCTTTTTTGGCACCAGAAAGAAATTGGAGTAGATACCTGATCCGGACTGGTCTGGGGGCACATGCTGGATGGCTCTTTTTTCTAACAGCTTTTTTTTTTTTTTTATTTCCAAAGCTGTGGCCTCCCTTTGAGTGGGTGGGACATCTGGGAGGCATCTTGAGTAAGGGGGCTTGTTGATGAAGGGGATTGAATAGCCTCCGGATATTATTTGAAGCACCCAGCGATCTGTTGTGATGGACTCCCATTGAGCCAGGTGCCTCGAAAAACCCCTCAGGGCTGTTGCATGGGTCGGTCTGAAAATGGTTCCCGTGACCCGAAGTTCTTCGGTCCCCTCTGCCTCTGGGCCAGCGTCCACCTTGTCCCCCTCTGCCTCTGGGGGAAGAAGGAATCCTGAGCATTCCAGGCCTGCTGAGATTTCCGGAACCACATCTTCTTCTGCCCTCGCTGGTTCCTAGAAAAGGACCATTGAGGGGTAGCGAAGCTCTCACTCTGGACCAGCGTCTCGCAGAACGTCTTCCCAAAGAAGGTCAACCTGTCAAAGGGTGCATTCACGAAGGACACCTTGAAGGGTTCCGAGAAATCACAAAGTCGAAGCCAGGCAAGACGCCTTAAGGCGATACCGGACCCGCTAGCTCTAGCGGCTCCTTCCGTGGCATGGGAAAGTAGCCGCATAGAAATATTGGACACTGACTTAAGAGTGGCCATACGAGCTGAGAAAGTCAGTTTATCCTCGGCTGATATGGACTCTGGGGGAGACTCAGCATATTCCTTGACCAGGTCCCGCCGCAGTCAGATTACATGGGCCAAATAATTCAGCACCCTTATAGAAAAGGTAGCTGAAGCAAAAGTCCACTTTCCAATATGGTCCACTGCCAGACACTCCTTGTCAGGGGGATGGACCGAAGAACTTTCCTGGGATAGTTCTTTTGGTGGCCGCCGCCACCACCATGGCATCAACTGAGGTACCCCTGCTCCACGAAGCTCTGTCTGCAGGGGGACTGAGAACCTTATCGGGCCTACTAGGTATCGGCTCTACAGTGTCCGTCTCTTTCCATGCCCTAGTGGTAATCAGGTTGGCCAGGGGGGACACCCAAGAGGTAGATGGGCCTGTGTCGAACGCCTCCAGGAATACAGACTCGTCCAAGGAGGGTTTTTGGGCTGACCACCCCCCCCCCTCTTTGGCAGAGTATTTCCATAATATCTCCAAATGAGACATCATCAGGGGGTGATATGTGGGGGGGGGGACCTCCCCTTCCTCCAAATCTGTATCCTTGGTGAGAGACTTGGGGGAGTCCAAGTGCCTGCTTTTGCACAGGCGTTTGTGAGGGACCTCCTCGGGGAGACTGTCCGAGGGAGGTTCACCCACGGATTCATGTTCCTCCAAGGGAACTGGCTAGGGCGTCAATGACGTAGGCTGGCCCGGGGGGTCGATGATTGAGGACAAACTCAGCTGCGAGGGAGCGGGGGTGGATCCTGAGGAAAGAGTGAGGGGTCTCGATCCTCCAGGAAGAACCCTCTCCACCACGAACTCCAAAGGGGAACCAGCCTCTCTAAGCCAGGTGGCCGGGGCCCTCTGATCCGAAGAGGGGATCAGCGCCGGAGCCGAAGCGATTGGACCCAGAGGACGGTGTGCTCCGACCGCAAAGGCGCCAAAGAAACACTCACCCCCTCAGATCCAAAGCCCAGCTCTCGGCTCTAACAGCTCAGATCCGAAAGCGGATCCGATAAGCTCGAGGGCATGGCCGGCGTCGGGGCAGCAATAACCATTGGTGCCGACCCCCTGGCTCTGGGGCTCCTCGGATCTGAAGACTCCGAAATCCAGTGGTGGATCAGAGAAGGAGCTATCGGGGCGAACAGTGGAGCTTAACTTCCCCCCCCCAGAGGGGGGGGGGGGGCAGCAGCACTCCCATCTGCAGCAGAGTTTGCAAAAGTCGACGCATTATCCGATCCATATCTGCCTCCAAAATGCTTCGAGTAGACCTGGAGGAAGCCGCCGACACAACGACAACCTCAAGGCTGGTTGGGTCTCCTCCTCTAGCTCTGGGGAGAAATGTGGAGAATGGAGCCGTGGGGAGGAAGGCTTGGACACTCTTAAAGGAGAAGAGACCACCTTCGTGGGAGGGGCCGAGGGGTCCAATTCGGCCTGCCGCTTGCGGCTTCTTTCTCTCTCTCTCTTTTTTATCTTTCTTGGCCTCTCCTCTCTTTTTTATCTTTCTTGGCCTCTCGTTCTCCCAGAGACAAGTTGGGAGGGTGAGTCCCAGACAGGGGAAGAGGGCCAGTCGGATGGGCAGCCTCAGCTGCGGCTGTCGCTACAGAGAAGGAAGGAGAAGCTGATTCTGCGGGTAGAAGACCCGCCAGAATCAGCTTGTTCTTCCTATCCCTTAAGGCTTGAGAGTTAAAGGCCGCACAAATCTGGCAGCCAGAGGAAAGGTGCGTAACCCCCAAGCAAATCACACACTGAGTGTGACCATCTGCTGGCGACAGCTTATGGCCACACTCAGAGCATTTAGAAAAGGTAACTTTGTGGCTTTCAGCCATACCAAAAGCACACACACAGCCACACACCACCTGAAAGAGGGAAAATTAGGGGCCTAGAAAGGGATGAGAAACAACCAAAGGTAAATGGGGATATAAAGGCTAGGTAGAAGGAAAAACCCGTAGAAAGGTATTAAAATACACTCTCACACCAAATAAAGAAGACCAAAAGAGAAGTTTGAAGAAAAAAAATTGCTAAACTTGCCTGGAGTTCTAAGAACCCCGTGCTTGGCAAAGCCGCGGCAAACGAGATATGGGGATTGGAAGGAGGTTGCAGTGTAGTATGGGTAAGGGGCAGGAGCTTGGAGTTTGGATCTTTTTGCTTGGTATGCTGCCGGCTCGGATCCGTAACCCACAGGTTGCTGATCAAATGAAGTTTACTTCAGATGACCCATTTGTCCCTACTACTATTGAAACAGAGTATTCTCCTTCCACATCGCCCTAGTTACTGCTTGCAAATCCTGGTATTTTATGACTTTGTGTCTCTGCACGTAAGACACTGTAGTCACTGCATGTAGCAGTTTCAATGATCAATGCTACTTTTGCCTTCTTTTCATGAACTACTATATCTGGTTTACTTGCATCTATTTTTTGAACTGCTAGCAATGGGAGATCCCACGTAATATAAACATTTTCTATGCTTTGTGGCTCATGTTTCCAGTGTTTTTCAGCTACTTCAGTATTCAAATGTTTGCAAAATCCAAAATGCAACAGTCTTGCCACATTATTATACCTTTCATAATAGTCCTTCTGCCATTAGTATATCACACCCAGCAACAAGATGTGTAACTTGTTTCTAATTCTGTTTTGAAAACCTACGTCTGTTTCTCCCACATGTTCAATGGATGTTGTAAACCGTGTAAATAGTCCACTATCTTGGGCCAATATTAATCTTTCGGTTTAAATTCACCTTTCCTTAACCATTCATATGTTCGATCATGATCAACATGAGGTTGGTCCAAGAGTCATCTACATCTGCAACTATATTTATGGATTTTCCACACTTCTTGCCTTCTCATCTGATCCTTCACCTTCTATTCTTTCTTTATTTTGTTTTCTGGCACATTTAGTTGCTGATGATTTTGATCTACTCCTGATTTGATTTCCATTCCTGCTTGACACAGATATGACTCTGCTAAAATAAGCAGTGCAGTCACTGTAGACTCATTCTCCTCATGTTTTAAAACTTTCACTATGTTTGGGTTTTGTGAGGTCAGCAGACATGTATGCAGTCCTACAACTGTACATCTATACATATGATCAATTTCGTGGAGGCCGATACTTCCTTCAGAACAAGGAGTACATAGTCTTGGTACACAATGATTTCATGCATCCTTCTTGTTTTCCTATCCAACAGATCCAACGCCTTTAGGGGCCAGTCAATCACTCAAAACTGTAAACTAAAACAGGAACAAATAGGTTTACGGCTTGGACTTTGTTCCTAGATGTTAGTGCTGTTTTCAGTATTCATTTTAGTTTTCCAAAATATTCCTTACCAAGTTTTATTCACATTTAAGTTTTACTGTTGATCCTTCATCAATTCCCAAAATATTTTTACACTCCCTCTTGGTCAACTTCTTTTTATATCACATTCCTGTCTCAGGCTAATGTTCTCTTGGTGCTGCAGATTTCCTGCTTTAAAGGTTGCTTTTACACATTTACTAAGACCAAATGACATTCTTATATCATCTGACAAAGTTTTGAGCACTTAGACTTGTGCTTTCAGTTCCTGATCTGATGAACTGCAGTTTTAAATCATCCACAAAAGGAAGCCGAGAAGTCTTTACACTTTTTTGTTTTCTGGGAGCCAAATTGTAACCATGACCTAATCTGTTAAGTAAACAGCTTAATGGGTTAAGGGCAAGACAAAAGAGCAGAGGTGAAAGAGTCACTCTAAAATATCCCCTTGGAATTTTTATCCCTGTAATAACTTGCCCTTTATCATGGCTTAACAGCAAAGTGGTTTGACACTCTTATCCATAAATTTGGAACACTTTCAAATGCTTTTTTGTAGTTTGTCCATGCCATACTTACATTCTTCCCCATTTTAAAGTTCTCCATTATGACTAGCAATAAATTATCTTTTTTTCTTTTGTAACCCTTTTGTTCTACTGCCATGATTTGAGTTTTCTTTTAAATGACTAAACTCTGTCAGGATCAATTCCAGCGTATAGTTTATACGTCCTCAGAAGGCAAGTTTCTGGTCTAAAGTTTTTAGGATAGCTTGCAGTTTCGCTCTCAAATAGAAGTACTGTTTTTCCTATTGTTAACCAGGTTGTTGTCTGTTTGGGGTGTGCATATAAATAGTTCTTACTCATGGCTAAATATTCATGTAAAGATGTAATACTTACAGCCAGAAGTTAGGTACATCTGGCCCTGGGGTTTTCCAGTCAGAAGCTTTTCTTAACTTTGTTTCACACTCTTTGGATGTTACTTAATACCATTTCATGTCCTGTACATTTGAATTTCTTATTCTTTTCTTTTACTTCTTCTATCCATTCAGCACCTTTATTGTTCTACAGGGGCTTCATAGATATTTCTCCAAAATGTATCAATTTCTTCCTTTTTTTAGTGGTGTTTCAAATCCTTTTGCCTTGTTTCCCAATTCTCATTAAAACTTTTTTTGGTCATCAATAGATTTCTTATTTTGTAATTTTCATTTATATTTATCTGCATATCTTCCATGTTTTTCTGCCTGCACTGATATTTTAGTTTATTACTTGTGATACTGCACATTGCTTTTATCACAGAGTATTTTTATCTGTTCCTCCTCCTGTACTCTAACAGTGACACTTCGTATTAACTGATTTATAGTTTATTCTGTTCAATACTTCCATGATGTCATTTGATTTCTCCCCTTCCTTTCCCTTACTGTCCTGTGTTTTTGTGGTAAGACATGTCCTCACTACGGTCACGTGGCCACCGAAAGACATGCGTGAATGGGCGTTCCTTCGCTGAAGGTTGGGCGTCGGGCTGGCAACTCGGCACCATAAAAATCTACTGCAATCATTAGCGGACCGGAGTTCCACTGTGGCGACCCCTTAATGGGAAAAGCTGAAAAGACAAACAAAAACTATCTATTAACTTAGTTGGACAGTAATACATCCTATGTACTTCTGTTACATCACACAAATCTCTATAAGTCGTAACTGCGCAATTCACTTGTTTTATCAAACTTCTAGCCTTTTTGGGTTTTATTGACTTTCTCTATTTTCTTCTTTGATCTTAATACGTCTGTCCATCTCTACTAGATCAAGCAACTCTTCTCGAAGATCATTTTTTCCTAAAATGTGGGCACATTCTTTGTTCTCCATTTCCTGGGGGAATTCTACAGAATGATCCAAAGCATCTTCATGTGCCACCTTCTCTTCAGTTTCATCATGTGTCATCAGTTGCTCTTTCATACGGGAACTCACCAGCCCATCACTCCACAACATTGACTGCATCAGAGTTGCCACGGTTTCCTGTTCCTTCCCTTGCTATGAAACTCAAACTGAACTTTTGGACTCATTTCCTATGTAACGCTCCAAAGTATCTTCATATGGCAAGTGATAAGATGTTTCTCATTAATTTGTGGATTCATTGCTGTATCATGCTGCAATGTTATCAGATTTTCTACACTAAATCCTTCACTTTGCAGGTAATCCATAACCTCAGTTACCATTTCTTTAACTTCTCCATTTCTAATTTTTTCTACTTTTCCTATGTTTTATTTTTTGTACTGTAAAATTTCCCATAACCAGATGCCTTTGTCTACACTTCCCTTCAAATATCTGTGCTCTTTTTGTATCGATTAGTTTTACATTCCCCTTTGCATAAATATGGCACCATATCAGATCTCTCTTTCCCATATCCATATTTCTTTTTTATACCTTTCAAAAATCTCTAGATTTTGTTATTTATATCTTTGCACTTCCTCAGTCACTTTTTTCCAAAAGGCCAAAAATTCTTGGTCTACGTAATGTTTTCCATAAATCTGTTTTATTAATGAACACAGATTTTTATTTGAAGCTTCTAATAGTTTTTCTTTTCTTTCCTCTAATTTCTCTCAATCTTTTTGCACAACTTCTGTCTGGAAATTCTGGGCTTCTTGCATAATGCATATTACTACTACAATCTCCTTCTACAACGGGGGCCCATCCTCCCCCCCGAGCCTGGCCAAGCCCCACCCCACCGTAGGAATGCTTCCATGTCTTGAGGATTTTGCACAGTTATTTTTTCCCATCCTAGCACCAATGCACTTACCAAGAATGGACACTTTTATCCTGGGTATTGTGCACCCAGCTATCTCTTTTTTATTTTTTAAACTACTTCTGTCCATGATGTATGCTATATAAAACACAGTATGGTGAGAGTTTATAGAAAACAAGGTCCAACTTGTGAAGGTACTCACCAATTCTTGAGAACGAATTCACTTCCAGCAATACTACACTCCTCTGCTTGCTAATTTATCAATTCTCCATTTGGACCCCCTTTATAATTCTCTCCATACATTTGAGAATGGGTCAGTGTAATAATAAGCACTGCATTTTAGGTTTACCCAGCTTCTGGATTCCAGTGATCTGGTCACTTATCCAAATGTGTTTTCCCTTCCTCTAGAGATCAGCAAGGACACTGTGCTTGTGAATACTACCAAAAGTGGCACAAAATATCCATATAAATCTGTCACTGACATTCATTCCTTTTCTTCGAGCCTTCTACATCATTAGGGAAAGTTTGCTTGTAAAACACAGCTTTCCAGGGCTCAAACAAACAAGATCATAAATAAGCTTCAATTTTGTTAATCACAGTCATGGGCTATAAAGTTCTAATCTCCTCCCATGCAGTCATTCTGTCTGCCTTTTGACCAAGTTCTTTTGCACGGAATTATAAAAGCTACAAGAGTGAATAAAACCTTAAGGACTTCCATGCCCCTAAATGCAAAAAGGAAAATTCATCCTGACTACACAATAATAAACAGCTATAACCCACACTAACTATACACGTTAAAGGAGATGGTGGGTGGGTACAGCTACTGCAGCAGTGAAGAATTTGAAAATCTACTGTTACAGGCGAGTTCAACTTACAAAACTGTACCATACTCATTTTCACTGATGTAATAGACTACCACAGCTTATCCAACCTGGGAGGAGGAAGGATAAGGGTCCAGGAACACTGGAAAATGTCCCTATTAAAACCTGCTCTGGACCTGGAGAAGAAATTAATTCATATTGCTTTGTAAATGTATTAATAAAGTCCAAGCTGCTGCTTCTGGAATGCTTCTAGAGTCCACCTTTTTCCGATATGCCATTTAGGAAGTTAAGGCCCTGGTAGAATGAGTCTAACCTGCCTGGAAAAGTTTTGCCAAGGTGGAAATAAAATAGGCAAGGGTTATTGCCTATAAACAGTCTGCTTAGACTGAAGTTAACTTTTGTTAGTCCCAGAACAGGTAATAAATTAAATGTTAGCTTTCCTGAAGGACTTGGTTCTCTCAGAACAGCACTACAGTTGACTATGCACATCCAGGGTATGATGAATTTCTTTCCCCTTGTTTTTAGGATAGGAGTAGAAAACTGGGAGATTATTAGCTTGATTTAAAGTTAACTATAATTACCGAAAGCATGAATTAGGGATTAGTCTACAGACTGACCCTATCCCAATGAAAAAACAGATAAAGTTCCCCCACCATAAGAGCTTACAACTCAAAATACTCTTCTTGCAGATGTTATAAAAAAATGGACATTTTTCCAAATAATGAACCCTAAATTAGTCAAGGAGGCAGATTCAGATGGTGACTGTTTCTCTAGCACAAAATTAAGATCCCAAGTGGAAGTAATGTGTACAAGGGGAGCCTTATGCAAAACTCCTTTTAGAACCCCTAATACCAAAGAAAGATGAGGATCCATAGGCAGACAAGCTAAAATGGCCACAGGATGCACCTCAACCAGTGCTGGCCTTTCATCAACTGGTGCGCTAGGCATAACGGCTCCTCAGCACCCCCACACCACCCTGTGCCCCCATCCTAGGCTACCAACACCATCCAGATTACTTTTTTATTTTCCATTTGTTAACCATGATTGTCTGACTGAGCAAAAGCCCTTTTTCAGCAGAGACCCGGGGGAAAAAAGCTCCAAAACAGTTACAAAAAAAAAAAAAAAACACAGTTACAAAGTTAACATTACAATCATTCATAACAAAACTTGTAGAATAGTTTGTCTTACTTTACAGTATTTCCTGTATTAATTCAGCACATTTTAAAGAAACCATTTATTTACTACAAAGAAATAAACACTAGAAAAGCTCCCCTGCTACAGCAGTGCCAGAGGTGGTCGGCTAGTTGGCCTATGCCGAAGGCCACCTATGAACTTGACAAGGACGTAACATAGGCCAGAAAAAAGCGAATATCAGAGGTGTGAAATCCTTGATGGGACCCTGGTTATTAGCCAAGTGCCAACTAGAAAACCCTTTCTATTTGCCAGTACAATATCAGGCTTTCTTGCCTCCTTCACTACCTACTGCGTGTCTTCATGAAACCCCAGCCTAAAAGGTATGAAAACTGAGTAATCCAGGCAGTCAGTTGAAGTTGTTAGATGTCAGGGTGCAGCAAACTCCCCTTGTCTTCATAAGTAGATACAGTCTGTTCAGCAGCTTACGGTAACTGCCCAGAGACAATTCAATAAGAAGTGAGAACCAATTCTGCCTGGCCAAAAGGGAGTTAACACAATGATGAGAATTTTCATAACTACATTGGAAATGGTGGGAAAGGGTGGAAAAGTATGCAACATCATCCACGATCAGGAATTACAAGAGTATCTGTTCCCATGCTTAGTTGCAAGGATTCCCAAAAATAAATTTGTCTAGTTGTTTTGAAAGAAGGCAAACAGATATACTTGAGGTGTACCCCAAATCTGGATTAAATCCTGGAAGAACTCTCTTTGAATTTCCACTCATGAAGGAATAATCAGGGTCTAGTGAACCTGTCTACAACTATGCTTTGCTGACAGTAGGTTAAAAGCCTGATGGGTTAAGGAGTGTTGGAGAGAACTCCTAAGCTATCACTGCCAACAAGAGTACAATCTGGTGCCCTTATTTATGTACTTTTCTTTTTCCTAGAGACATCCCTAAAGGAAGATTGGGTATGGGGGGTGCATCATCCTGAACTGCAGGTACCTCCCTCAGCCAGCTTGAGAAGACCCTCCAAGTGGTCTCCTGTACCTAAAATGAATGGTTCTCCCATGCCCATGAAGGACACTAACAGCTGAGGATGTCACAGATTCCCAGCCCATAGTGGCTGGAAAGGCTACACCACACGGATTCAAGGAAACAGGTAAGTGGTCTGAGAAGCCAGCAGTGGCCACTGCAGACACATCCACCATCAAATGAGGCATTAAAGGAGCCTACACTAAGGAAGAGACTCATGTTTCAACTGCTTTTTCCTTTTAGGTACGATGGGAGAAGGAGCAGCAAGACCAGGGTAAGTATCTATGCTGCAGCTGAGGAAGAAGCCTTATAGCTGGAAAGTTATGCTAGCAAGTGTTGGTTGAAAGACAAGATGTCACTTAGCTCACATAAACATACAACCCATTTTGCAGTTTTTAAATCACACACACAGTTTACAGAAGCAGCAAACAAAAATTCCACATACAGAGATCTTTCCTGAAAGTAAACCCCACAATAAAAATGCAATCAAGTGTGTTATCATGAAGCATAGATAACTGAAACTATGCCCATTATTTTTTAAAATATACTTGGACTGTCAAAAAACACCAAAACTCATTTGTAGAGTAAGCCCAGAGTCGCAAAATGAAAGAGCCTAGAAAGCAAATGCTAGCTAGATAGTGGTAATTAAAGTCTGCCAAAATGCCTGAAAAACCAGAATTCTTAAATAGATATTCCACAATCGTGATATAAATAAAGTAAAAACACTCAAAATATTGCTATATAAAAAAAAAAAGTGTGGAAAGGTTCCTCAAAAGGGGTCTTATCTGACTGACAAGACACCTTGATAGACTGCTGTTCCAGAAAAGCCTCAAAGCTGCATCTGCACAAGGCAGCAGAAAATTACTGAAGATTTTGGTCACTGCGGCTTTATTAATAGTTCTCTCGAAAAGGCCTTAGCCTACAGGCAACCACAGTGATTGCGTGGAGGGAGTTAGAGCTTTGGGAAGCTGGACTACTTCTGTAACCCTGAAAGGATATAACCCATAAGCTACTGCAGTAGTAAGAATGATTAACATGGATAAAAATTAATGATTTGCCTACTGGTTATTACTAGTGGGGTCTCACTACAGCTACACTCCGCTAGGAATCAATGTACCTTTGCCCCTTCTCCCACAAGAAACAAAACAGTAGCACTAATCCCAAGCTAGTTCCTAAGAAGCAAGTGATGGGCTCTTTGGTGATCTGCAGTCTGGTCCCGAATGTTTTATGGTTCCATAGGCTTGTTGTATGGATTATATTTATTCAAGGACAACATGTACATATTTGTAAGCAGTTATTTATTAGCTCAACATTTACAATTATGTTCAGATAGAATTGTGACAAAGGCTGCTTAAAAAAAAAAACTTAACTCGAATATGAATTTCTTATACGGTAATGAGAAAATGGACTTCACATATTTACTATAATGCTGGAACCTTTTTATCCAATTATATCTGAAAATTCAGTTGTGCACCAGGCCACTCCTTGGATCCAATCTGGCCATTTGCTAGTGCTCTAGCTCCTCAAGCACCTACAAACTTTGCCACAATTCCATGCAAACCTCCATTTAAGATAAAGTTTGCTGCCTAATAACCTCACATAGTTAAGTGGAAAAGCAGTAACATACTGAAAAGGACAATCTGGCACAAGGATGGGGGATGTTGCATTGGATGGACTTGAAAAAAAGATCAAGCATTAATTTAAATATGCAACTTCCAAATCCTATTTTATCAGTCCAAATCAGACAGTTGGGACAGAATCCTAGATATTCCAAGCACCGAATCACCAAAGGCTGCTTTGGTGTTAGAAATGATGTCCAGTTTGTAATACTGACAAAAGGTGTGCAGTGCAGACGAAGTGGCAGTTGCATGTGTCAGGAGAATTTCTGAAGACAGCCACTGAAGTAGTCATACATCTTATGGAATGGGCTTTAGATTCTGAAGTCAGTCTCTTACTACTTGCACAGTAAACAGATGAGATGTAATCCGATACCCTTTTGGAGTTAAAGTTACCAAACACACTCTGCCCAATCTGCATGCAACAACTGACATAAATAACTGGATGTCCTTTCGGAAAGATCTGGTTCTTTGTACATAAAATCTGAATTGCCCGTGAATATCCAAGGTATGTAAAAGGTACTCTCCCTTATTATAGCAATTTTGGTAATAGTGTTTTCAGAAGCCACATTGGGAATAAATGAAGGAATGATTCTTAAAGTGACCATAGTTTTATGGAAGATCAAGTAAAGCAGAGAAAAGGACAAAGCATGCAATTCTGATATTTGTCTACTTGATTTGTTGTTTGACAGATACTTGGGGTTTGCAAAGGAAGCGGCTTCAAATGGACACCTTTGTTAGAGCTTCCAGAACCAAATTCAAATCCCAGGGTGGAGTAGTGTCCTAAATGGGAGAAGGAACACTCCTCTGAAAAAGACCTTGCACAACTTGAGAGGCTAAGGCATTATTTTGAAAAACTGGACAGTAGAAATAGCAGACAACTGCATTTTAATGGTGAAATAGATACAGCCTTATACAATGACAGAAGATAGGAAATGCAGCACATCTGCTGTAGAGAGAATATGGGTTGAATCCTTGCCTAGAGACCCAGAAAATCTTCTCCATTTTGTCTTGTAAATATTTTGAGTGGAGAAGTAGGAAGAACGTCTGACCATTCAGGGAACTGGAAAACCATACATTTAACTTAAGGTTGTGAAGGTCTGAATGAAGCTGACCAGAGGGGTGTGAAAGTAGATCCGGAAACATGGACCAAGAAGTCAAGGGGGCTTCCTCAGGTGAGGTTATATAGCAGGGGGAAATCTGATCAATCTCAACCAGAAAGAAAAATGAGGATCACCTGTGATTTACTGGCAGATGCCTTATGAGGAAACTTGCCTATGAGGGACAGAGGATGAAAGGTATACAAGAAATCAGGGATGGGGGGGCCACTGGCAGACTACTAAGTAGATTCAACACTAGGTGTTGGAAGGAGAGGCTTACAAATCAAAGCAAGGCAGACCCTACTGAATGAAAATTTACTTAAACACTGCCTGATTAAAAGACCACGTGTAAGGTAATTAGATGAACATGGTGAGTCTGGCTGATAAATGGATTTCCTTGGAATGCGAGATGCTACAAGAAAGCAACCAGAATCTGTAACCCATTTTGTCACCGCTTCTCAGAAAGAGGGGAAAGATTTGGTTCCCCCATGTTTGTTGATGTACCATACCTCAAATACTGTATGCCTGAAAAGCTATCACTCCTGTGAGAGATTCTGAAATTCCTGCAGTACTAGGAGGATCACTTTCGCATCCAGGATGTTGATGCGCAGATTGGCCTATGACAGATTCCATATATGTGGGTCCATTCCCTCCTCGAAATGGCATCACCCCCACCCCAGACAAGCAATGTTTATAATATGCTCAAATGCATCAACACTCCAGGGATCTAAACCTTGTCATCACAAAGAACAAAACATGCTGGAGGGATAGGATCCTGACCCAGAGACTCCCCAGACTCTGGAATAGACTGCCTATACATGTCAAGCAGAGCGCCTTTTTGGGCCTCTTCAAAAGGAACCTTGATGATTGGATGGGAGATAGGAAATTCACCCGGGGGATCATGTCAGTCACCCTGCTAGACAGGGGTCCAGCTTAGTATATGCTGCAGGAAGAAATAGCCAGGGAATTGTTATGGCTAGACTTGTATAGGCCCTAGGGCCGATAGCCTTGTACCAACCTATGAAACTATGAACCTATTATGGCTGTAAACTTTTGGAGCACAAGTTAGGCAACAAGTTATACTATTGGCATGCTGTAGCCTTACCTTCTGACTCGCTCTTGTTTACTGAATATGTAATCAAAAGACAAACCCACCTCCATAGGTATCACAAGGGATAAGAAACTAAGAGTAATGCTACTCAACGCCAGAAGTCTAAACCTCACGATGCACGCACTCAAAACTCTCCTTAGCATGGAGAACATCGATATCTGTGCAGTAACAGAAACCTGGCTCAAGGCTCCGGAGAGCACCCCAGCACTACCAGGTTATACCTCATACCATGCTTTTCGGCCCCAAAACTTGGACCGAACCACAAAGGAGGAGTATCAATATTAGATCAAAGATACCCACACCTCCAGGTTGGTGGCACAGCGCGAAGCATCAGAGACTATCCATGTGCAACTAACAGTGGGTAAAACTGCCTTCCAGTTTATAGCCTGCTACAGACCACCCTCCCAAACCCAGGAACCCCACTCGGCCTTCCTGAGGACACTGGAAAATATGAAGGTCTCTCCAAACACCATTATATTGGGCGACTTCAACTACCCAAACATAGACTGGGAGCATTACTCTAGCTCCAACACCCTAGCCCAAAGGTTCCTAGAATTTATAAACTCAAATGCTATGGAACAACTTCTTACCACTCCCACAAGAGGGGAAAACACACTGGACCTGATCCTCACCAACATGGGGACTCTATACTCCAGACCAGAAGTGTATCATCATTTTAAACCATGTCTCTGTCACTACTCTGATGTCTACTTCCTCCAGGGTGAGTAGAGTTTCTTGTCAAGGCTCCTAGCATTGATCAGTAACACCTTCATGTTTTCATTTACTTGTTCATTATACTGGTATATCCACACACACACACACACACACACACACACACACACACACACACACACACACATATCCACACACACACACA